>NC_080711.1:25351427-25356427 GCF_019097595.1 Hemibagrus wyckioides
ACTGGAAGACACCGTTGTTGCAGGTGCAGTATCTCTGAGCGAATGCCTCCATCATGCGATCGATCTTCTGAGCCTCACCCGGGAGACGAAAACTCCACAAAAACTGCCTGCAGAAACAAACACCAGAAGAAATACTGTTTTATTCCTGAGCTAACAAAATAACATCCTCTGAACTTCTTCAAGGATTCAAATCCAGGAAAATATACAAAAACATCCTTTTTAACTCAATATGAAGGTTTCAGTTAAATCGTCCTGCTTCACCTGTGAAGTTCAACACAAACGAGAACCGAAGCTGAAGGCTGGTGAAAGTGACCTCAGAGTCGTGATCAGAGTGTGTACAGTTCATAAAGTGAGCAGAAATCAGACACTGTGTCTAATGTGGACTAATGATCTGATCTAAAGCTCTTAACAGAGTGAGCAGTTTAGTTGTTCTGGATTTAAAAACAGTGAAGATCTGCTGATCCTCTTCCTAATCCTGAACTCAGATCAGTTTTGAAACAAATCATTACGCACCTCAAAGCCTGCACCAGGTTCAGGTCCGAGAACTCGTGAAGATCTACGAAGGCTTTCAGGATCTGCAGGTGGAACTCCTCCCTGAAATTATTACAAAATCATTCAGTTCAGCTTTTATGTGTTCTTCTGGAGAACTGAGGAGGATCTGAGAGAGTTCATCAGAGAGAACGCAAAGAATAGTGTAGAAAGAATCACAGAGTAGCAGAAGAATGTGTAGAGAGAGATGTGAGAACCTGCCTTTCTCCGAGGAAGTTCCCGATGGCTGTTTTGTTGAGTCCGTCCTCTTTATACAGAAACTCAGCCACTACTTCTGGAGTTTCATCCAACAGATCATTATCTAACAGGTATTGAATCCCCTACAACACACACACACACACTTTGTTACAGCTGTAACAGAGACATTAACATACACTGATTCTTTATAAGTGGTTATAAGCTCTAAAGGGCTACAACTGCTCATAACAGCAATGTCATGTCCGTGTCAGTCCTGTGGCATCGAGGATCAAGTGAAATGATGAGAAAATGTTGCAGTTAATGACTTAGGAAAGAATGGAATAGTATAGTCAAATAAAATTTTATGAAAAACAATTTTTAAAACAGCAAATAAAATAAAATAAAGTTGTAGTGTGTTTTAATTCTGTGAACGAGGCTGTAATGAATTATTTTTTTTCCTGGTCATTTGTTCCACTCGGCGTTAAAAGGCTCTGATCTCAGCAGAAATCCGTCTCTGAGCATGAGCGAGTCTAAACGCTGGTCTAAAGTTCCTCTGAACTCGGGTGAGATCTCCTGCAGGTTTGTGTGACTGCAGCACTTGCATCTGTTCTTCACTAACACAGGATGTGGTTCTTTTCTCTCCCTCAAACTTTCGTTCTTTCTTTACCTTCGTCCTATATCTTGTCTTTAACCCTCACCTCTATCCTGTGTTGAACTTCACACTTTATTCTTCTCTCTTAATTCTTTCATTTTATTTGCTCTAAAAGAAACTTGCCTTCACGGGGTCCATGTTGAACTTCTTCTTGCCACAGAGGAACATTCTGCTCATGACGATGTTCTTACTGATGAGGAAAAAAAAATCAAAGACTTAGAGATAAAAACTCAACGTGACCTTCATCACTTTATTGTTTTTTGACATGTGATGACATCATCCATTTATCACTAATCAGGGTTTTGGATATCTGGGCTTCGTCTGCACATTTTAAAGGTTCTGCTTCTCGTTAATGCTCTGGTATACTGATAAAACAGGAAACACTCGCCCCCACACACACACACACTCACATACACACACACACACAATGAGCAGTGGTCTATCTCACTGTGTGGTGTGGTGTTTCCTGGTAATGAAGCTCTTTGTGTCATGACCGTCACTGTTACACTGAAAATGAGACTTGCTTCATTTTTTCCGGTTCCTCAGTTCTCTTCTCGGTTCTGTAAGGTGCTACGCTGAGAATAACACACTGACTGTGAAGTGAGAAGACCTGAGGCTGAATAATAAACATATACTCCAGTTAACTCTAACATCATTTCCTTCAGAACTTAACACTCTTCATTTCTCCACAGTTCTGCTCAAGAACTCTTAAGCTGGAACCTTATACTTCAAGCATGAGATCAAACCCAACTCATGTGTCCAGGGGTTCTGTGAGGGTTCACTGGATCATTATGGGTTCTTTGTAAGTAATCCAATGAACCCTCTTCATCTATTAGAATCCTTCTAAGTTCAACACAGAACCTTTAGTGTTCCTTTAGATAGGCAGGTGAAGAACTCTAAAGGTTTCAGGAAGAACACTCTTAGAAAACAAGGGTTCTTTAAGGGCTCAGAGGATAATTAAGGGTTCTTAGCCCCCAATAAGTTGCAATTTTCGACCGTTTCTAACACTGTTGCAGGTTCTCGATAGAATGTTCTAGAGTCCAGCTGAGGCAGAAATGAATACAGTGTTCAGAACCTGTGTTAGTGCTGGACAGAGAACACAATGGACATGAATCAGAGCCACTCACAACCATTAACTAGCCAAAGAAGCCCTGAGAAACCTGTTTTCACAAAAAGCATTCTTCAAAGGGTTCTTTGGGGGTTCTTTGAGGGTCTGCTGGATAATTAAAGCTTACTACCTTCCAAAAAGTCTTCTACATTGCTGCAAGTTATTATACAGAATATTTAGAGTTCTCATATTTCACATCAGACCATCTAAAGAATCCCTGAAGAACCCTTTTCCTTAAAGACTGTGATGAAGGATGTGTGATAGCGTAATTATCTGAATTGCTTGTATGATGGTTCAATGCTGGAGAACCCAAACTGTGAGCAGAGGTAGAGGTCACTCACTTCTCCTCGTTGGACTCCATGGTGTGGATCTCACTCATAACGTTCTCGATCTCCAGCCGGAGTTTCTGTGGGAGACAGTGTGGAAATGTGATGGGTCACGTGTTTACAGGGTGTGTGTGTGTGTGTGTGTGTGTGTGTGAGTTGAGAACATGATCTACCTGGATATCATCGAGGATGTTGTTCTTCTGCATTGTGATGGGTTCTGTCGGCTTCTTCTCCTTCTGACTGAAACCTGATGGAGCTGCAAAGACAGAAAACATCTCGCTGTTCACTCCACATCTTCAGAATTCACTTCAAACATCAATAAACAGAAGAAAAGTCTGAAGATGTGAGTAGAACCAAAAGACAGGACCATTTTAAATCCAACAGGTGATCAGTAAAGTGGTCAAATGACTTTAGTGGCGGTCACTAAAGTCAGTGACTCGAGTCAGAGATGAACATCAGTGTTTCTGTAAGGAGAGTTCAGAGTCGGCTTCTGCAGCTGCTTCACTAGAGCTTCTGAGCTCCACATTCAGATCATTAACATCACCTGCCTATAGCTCAGAGGTCACCAGATTGTTCTTGAGTTTTGCAATAAGGTCTACACCAATGCCTGGAGACACACTCAACGCTAAACACCGAATAAACTCAGGGCTAGAAAATACTGACTGAAGAAGAAACTAGCATTTCATTTTTCTCTGAAATCCAATCTAAATCGAGGTCATGATGTCGTAATGTCTGACTGGGTGTGATATCAGAAATCTTCTGTGGAGGAAACGTGTGTGGAGGATAATCTGACCCAGCGCTGGACTGCTGCACTCACACAGGAACTTTAACTTCACTCAGCATTTTATCCAGAAGATATTCCCTCCTCCTTATAGGCCAGGGCTCTGATCACGTTCTCTCAGGTTCTGGATGGTAAGATCTAGTTAGATATTAGTTAAAAATCCAGCATCATATCAGTTTCAGATGTTTCTGCCCCCTTCCTTAATGTGATATAAATAATCTTCATTAACTCGCTCCTCCACGCTTTATATTCAGAACGAAGCTCCAATCTCTTTCACATCCTCTCAGTGTGTTTCACATCCCCAAAAATTTTAGTTTTCCACCCTCTAAAGTCTTGAGAACGTTTTTAACGTGAGCGCTGTAATCATTAAAGTATAAACATTTTCATTTTCACCCACGACAAAACCCCGCTGCAGAGTAAATGTAAAACTGTGTGTTCTCTCTGTCTGATGCTCCACGAGGGACTCTATCATTACTGCTGACAATAAAATAAAAGTCAGTGGTGCAGAAACGTGCGGCTCCTTACCTTTCCCCCACAGGAAACTGTCCTTTCTCGTGGAGTCCATGCTGCTGGTGTAGGACAGAGACTGCGAGGAAACAAAGACCGTCATTTACATAAATCAAACCTTCACTCTGTGTGTGTGTGTGTGTGTGTGTGTGTGTGAGAACATGCTTCTCCTGCTCATTAGTTCACATCACTGCACATCAGACATCTTTATTTAATTATGAATCTTTAAATAAAAGTGAATTAAATTATGCTGACACTAACATTAACATACACATATAATAATAATAATAATAACAATAATAATATTAACACATTTATACGTGTGTGTGTGTGTGTGTGTGTGTGTGTTTATGAAGTATATTTGCATGTTATCATTCATGAAGTAAAAATAAATCTGTAGATCTCTCTCTCTCACTGGGGAAAACATCTTTCTGGGGAAAAAAAATAATAAAACTAAAGGAATAAATTGACTGACATGCAAAATAACCGAATTAATTCCTTACCTTCATGTGTGGAATTCAGTGTAAATCCTCCAAACACCTTTCAGCTCACTTCACTGAACACAACGAGTGAAGAAACAAAAGCACATCATCAACTCTCTCTCTCTCTCTCTCTCTCTCTCTCTCTCTCTCTCTCTCGAGCGCTTTAGAGTTAGTATGAAGTCAATTCAGAACTTGTGCGATGGGTGTGTGTTGGGGGGGGGGGAATAGTTGTTGTATTTTGCCCTCTAGTGGCCTGATTCAAAATGGCAATGCACCTGAGCACGTCACGTGACCTCGCCTACACTTCCGGTCACAGGAAGTGTTATAGAAAGCCGCATCCCGCATCTGCACCACTGCACTGTTTCTGTCTTTAACTCCTGTTCGTTAGGGAGCTGTGTGATGTTTGTTTGTTTGTTTG
>NC_080711.1:25371427-25376427 GCF_019097595.1 Hemibagrus wyckioides
TAGTGGTGTGTAGTGGTGTTGTGTAATGTGTAGTGGTGTTGTGTAATGTGTAGTGGTGTGTAGCAGTGTTGTGTAATGTGTAGTGGTGTGTAGCAGTGTTGTGTAATGTGTAGTGGTGTTGTGTAATGTGTAGTGGTGTTGTGTAATGTGTAGTGGTGTGTAGTGGTGTTGTGTAATGTGTAGTGGTGTGTAGCAGTGTTGTGTAATGTGTAGTGGTGTTGTGTAATGTGTAGTGGTGTGTAGTGGTGTTGTGTAATGTGTAGTGGTGTGTAGCGGTGTTGTGTAATGTGTAGTGGTGTTGTGTAATGTGTAGTGGTGTTGTGTAATGTGTAGTGGTGTGTAGTGGTGTTGTGTAATGTGTAGTGGTGTTGTGTAATGTGTAGTGGTGTGTAGTGGTGTTGTGTAATGTGTAGTGGTGTTGTGTAATGTGTGGTGGTGTTGTGTAATGTGTAGTGGTGTTGTGTAATGTGTGGTGGTGTTGTATAATGTGTAGTGGTGTTGTGTAATGTGTAGTGGTGTGTAGTGGTGTTGTGTGGTGGTGTTGTGTAATGTGTAGTGGTGTTGTGTAATGTGTAGTGGTGTTGTGTAATGTGTAGTGGTGTTGTGTAATGTGTACTGGTGTGTAGTGGTGTTGTGTAGTGGTGTTGTGTAATGTGTAGTGGTGTTGTGTAATGTGTAGTGGTGTGTAGTGGTGTTGTGTAATGTGTAGTGGTGTTGTGTAATGTGTAGTGGTGTGTAGTGGTGTTGTGTGGTGGTGTTGTGTAATGTGTAGTGGTGTTGTGTAATGTGTAGTGGTGTTGTGTAGTGGTGTTGTGTAATGTGTAGTGGTGTGTAGTGGTGTTGTGTAGTGGTGTTGTGTAATGTGTAGTGGTGTGTAGTGGTGTTGTGTGGTGGTGTTGTGTAATGTGTAGTGGTGTGTAGTGGTGGTGTTGTGTAATGTGTAGTGGTGTTGTGTGGTGGTGTTGTGTAATGTGTAGTGGTGTTGTGTGGTGGTGTTGTGTAATGTGTAGTGGTGTGTAGTGGTGTTTAGTGGTGTTGTGTGGTGGTGTTGTGTAATGTGTAGTGGTGTGTAGCGGTGTTGTGTAGTGGTGTTGTGTAATGTGTAGTGGTGTTGTGTAGCAGTGTTGTGTAGTGGTGTTGTGTAGTGGTGTTGTGTAGCGGTGTTGTGTAGTGGTGTTGTGTAATGTGTAGTGGTGTTGTGTAATGTGTACTTGTGTGTAGTGGTGTTGTGTGGTGGTGTTGTGTAATGTGTAGTGGTGTTGTGTAGTGGTGTATAGTGGTGTTGTGTAGTGGTGTGTAGTGGTGTTGTGTAGTGTTGTGTAGTGGTGTTGTGTAATGTGTAGTGGTGTTGTGTAGTGGTGTGTAGTGGTGTTGTGTAGTGGTGTTGTGTAGTGGTGTGTAGTGGTGTTGTGTAGTGGTGTATAGTGGTGTTGTGTAGTGGTGTGTAGTGGTGTTGTGTAATGTGTAGTGGTGTTGTGTAGTGGTGTGTAGTGGTGTTGTGTAGTGGTGTTGTGTAGTGGTGTGTAGTGGTGTTGTGTAGTGGTGTTGTGTAATGTGTAGTGGTGTTGTGTAGTGGTGTATAGTGGTGTTGTGTAGTGGTGTGTAGTGGTGTTGTGTAGTGGTGTGTAGTGGTGTTGTGTAGTGGTGTTGTGTAATGTGTAGTGGTGGTGTTGTGTAGTGGTGTTGTGTAATGTGTAGTGGTGTTGTGTAGTGGTGTTGTGTAATGTGTGGTGTGTAATGTGTAGTGGTGTTGTGTAATGTGTGATGTTGTGTAGTGATGTTGTGTAATGTGTAGTGGTGTTGTGTAATGTGTAGTGGTGTGTAGTGGTGTTGTGTAATGTGTAGTGGTGTGTAGCGGTGTTGTGTAATGTGTAGTGGTGTTGTGTAATGTGTAGTGGTGTGTAGTGGTGTTGTGTAATGTGTAGTGGTGTTGTGTAATGTGTAGTGGTGTGTAGCAGTGTTGTGTAATGTGTAGTGGTGTGTAGCAGTGTTGTGTAATGTGTAGTGGTGTTGTGTAATGTGTAGTGGTGTTGTGTAATGTGTAGTGGTGTGTAGTGGTGTTGTGTAATGTGTAGTGGTGTGTAGCAGTGTTGTGTAATGTGTAGTGGTGTTGTGTAATGTGTAGTGGTGTGTAGTGGTGTTGTGTAATGTGTAGTGGTGTGTAGCGGTGTTGTGTAATGTGTAGTGGTGTTGTGTAATGTGTAGTGGTGTTGTGTAATGTGTAGTGGTGTGTAGTGGTGTTGTGTAATGTGTAGTGGTGTTGTGTAATGTGTAGTGGTGTGTAGTGGTGTTGTGTAATGTGTAGTGGTGTTGTGTAATGTGTGGTGGTGTTGTGTAATGTGTAGTGGTGTTGTGTAATGTGTGGTGGTGTTGTATAATGTGTAGTGGTGTTGTGTAATGTGTAGTGGTGTGTAGTGGTGTTGTGTGGTGGTGTTGTGTAATGTGTAGTGGTGTTGTGTAATGTGTAGTGGTGTTGTGTAATGTGTAGTGGTGTTGTGTAATGTGTACTGGTGTGTAGTGGTGTTGTGTAGTGGTGTTGTGTAATGTGTAGTGGTGTTGTGTAATGTGTAGTGGTGTGTAGTGGTGTTGTGTAATGTGTAGTGGTGTTGTGTAATGTGTAGTGGTGTGTAGTGGTGTTGTGTGGTGGTGTTGTGTAATGTGTAGTGGTGTTGTGTAATGTGTAGTGGTGTTGTGTAGTGGTGTTGTGTAATGTGTAGTGGTGTGTAGTGGTGTTGTGTAGTGGTGTTGTGTAATGTGTAGTGGTGTGTAGTGGTGTTGTGTGGTGGTGTTGTGTAATGTGTAGTGGTGTGTAGTGGTGGTGTTGTGTAATGTGTAGTGGTGTTGTGTGGTGGTGTTGTGTAATGTGTAGTGGTGTTGTGTGGTGGTGTTGTGTAATGTGTAGTGGTGTGTAGTGGTGTTTAGTGGTGTTGTGTGGTGGTGTTGTGTAATGTGTAGTGGTGTGTAGCGGTGTTGTGTAGTGGTGTTGTGTAATGTGTAGTGGTGTTGTGTAGCAGTGTTGTGTAGTGGTGTTGTGTAGTGGTGTTGTGTAGTGGTGTTGTGTAGCGGTGTTGTGTAGTGGTGTTGTGTAATGTGTAGTGGTGTTGTGTAATGTGTACTTGTGTGTAGTGGTGTTGTGTGGTGGTGTTGTGTAATGTGTAGTGGTGTGTAGTGGTGTTGTGTAATGTGTAGTGGTGTGTAGTGGTGTTGTGTAATGTGTAGTGGTGTTGTGTGGTGGTGTTGTGTAATGTGTAGTGGTGTTGTGTAATGTGTAGTGGTGTTGTGTAATGTGTAGTGGTGTGTAGTGGTGTTGTGTGGTGGTGTTGTGTAATGTGTAGTGGTGTTGTGTAATGTGTAGTGGTGTGTAGTGATGTTGTGTAATGTGTAGTGGTGTGTAGTGGTGTTGTGTGGTGGTGTTGTGTAATGTGTAGTGGTGTGTAGTGGTGTGTAGTGGTGTTGTGTAGTGGTGTTGTGTAATGTGTAGTGGTGTGTAGTGGTGTTGTGTAGTGGTGTTGTGTAATGTGTAGTGGTGTTGTGTGGTGGTGTTGTGTAATGTGTAGTGGTGTGTAGTGGTGTTTAGTGGTGTTGTGTAATGTGTAGTGGTGTGTAGTGGTGTTGTGTAGTGGTGTTGTGTAATGTGTAGTGGTGTGTAGTGGTGTTGTGTGGTGGTGTTGTGTAATGTGTAGTGGTGTTGTGTGGTGGTGTTGTGTAATGTGTAGTGGTGTGTAGTGGTGTTGTGTGGTGGTGTTGTGTAATGTGTAGTGGTGTGTAGTGGTGTTGTGTGGTGGTGTTGTGTAATGTGTAGTGGTGTTGTGTGGTGGTGTTGTGTAATGTGTAGTGGTGTTGTGTGGTGGTGTTGTGTAATGTGTAGTGGTGTGTAGTGGTGTTTAGTGGTGTTGTGTAATGTGTAGTGGTGTGTAGTGGTGTTGTGTAGTGGTGTTGTGTAATGTGTAGTGGTGTGTAGTGGTGTTGTGTGGTGGTGTTGTGTAATGTGTAGTGGTGTTGTGTGGTGGTGTTGTGTAATGTGTAGTGGTGTTGTGTAGCAGTGTTGTGTAGTGGTGTTGTGTAGTGGTGTTGTGTAATGTGTAGTGGTGTTGTGTGGTGGTGTTGTGTAATGTGTAGTGGTGTGTAGTGGTGTTTAGTGGTGTTGTGTAATGTGTAGTGGTGTGTAGTGGTGTTGTGTAGTGGTGTTGTGTAATGTGTAGTGGTGTGTAGTGGTGTTGTGTGGTGGTGTTGTGTAATGTGTAGTGGTGTTGTGTGGTGGTGTTGTGTAATGTGTAGTGGTGTGTAGTGGTGTTGTGTGGTGGTGTTGTGTAATGTGTAGTGGTGTGTAGTGGTGTTGTGTGGTGGTGTTGTGTAATGTGTAGTGGTGTTGTGTGGTGGTGTTGTGTAGTGTGTAGTGGTGTGTAATGGTGTGTAGTGGTGTTGTGTAATGTGTAGTGGTGTGTAGTGGTGTTGTGTAGTGGTGTTGTGTAATGTGTAGTGGTGTGTAGTGGTGTTGTGTGGTGGTGTTGTGTAATGTGTAGTGGTGTTGTGTGGTGGTGTTGTGTAGCAGTGTTGTGTAGTGGTGTTGTGTAGTGGTGTTGTGTAGTGGTGTTGTGTAATGTGTAGTGGTGTTGTGTAGCAGTGTTGTGTAGTGGTGTTGTGTAGTGGTGTTGTGTAGCGGTGTTGTGTAGTGGTGTTGTGTAATGTGTAGTGGTGTTGTGTAATGTGTAGTGGTGTTGTGTAATGTGTACTTGTGTGTAGTGGTGTTGTGTGGTGGTGTTGTGTAATGTGTAGTGGTGTGTAGTGGTGTTGTGTAATGTGTAGTGGTGTTGTGTAATGTGTACTTGTGTGTAGTGGTGTTGTGTGGTGGTGTTGTGTAATGTGTAGTGGTGTGTAGTGATGTTGTGTAATGTGTAGTGGTGTTGTGTAATGTGTAGTGGTGTGTAGTGGTGTTGTGTGGTGGTGTTGTGTAATGTGTAGTGGTGTGTAGTGGTGTTGTGTAGTGGTGTTGTGTAATG
>NC_080711.1:25378927-25396427 GCF_019097595.1 Hemibagrus wyckioides
CACAGTCATGTTGGAAGAGGAAGGGGCCAGCTCCAAACTGTTCCCACAAAGTTGGGAGCATGGAATTGTCCAAAATGTCTTGGTATGCTGAAGCATTCAGAGTTCCTTTCACTGGAACTAAGGGGCCAAGCCCAGCTCCTGAAAAACAACCCCACACCATAATCCCCCCTCCACCAAACTTTACACTTGGCACAATGCAGTCAGACAAGTACCGTTCTCCTGGCAACCGCCAAACCCAGACTCGTCCATCAGATTGCCAGATGGAGAAGCGCGATTCGTCAGTCCAGAGAACGCGTCTCCACTGCTCTAGAGTCCAGTGGCGGCGTGCTTTACACCACTGCATCCGACGCTTTGCATTGCACTTGGTGATGTATGGCTTGGATGCAGCTGCTCGGCCATGGAAACCCATTCCATGAAGCTCTCTGCGCACTGTTCTTGAGCTAATCTGAAGGCCACATGAAGTTTGGAGGTCTGTAGCGATTGACTCTGCAGAAAGTTGGCGACCTCTTCGCACTATGCGCCTCAGCATCCGCTGACCCCGCTCCGTCAGTTTACGTGGCCTACCACTTCGTGGCTGAGTTGCTGTCGTTCCCAAACACTTCCACGTTCTTATAATACAGCTGACAGTTGACTGTGGAATATTTAGGAGCGAGGAAATTTCACGACTGGATTTGTTGCACAGGTGGCATCCTATCACAGTTCCACGCTGGAATTCACTGAGCTCCTGAGAGCGACCCATTCTTTCACAAATGATTGTAAAAACACTCTGCATGCCTAGGTGCTTGATTTTATACACCTGTGGCCATGGAAGTGATTGGAACACCTGATTCTGATTAGGATGGGTGAGCGAATACTTTTGGCAATATAGTGTAGATAGATAGATAGAGTGTGTCAGGGGCGGGACTGGGGCAGAGCTTGCAGGATCACTGAATTTACTGTCCCAGAACTTCATCTACACTGTAGTAGAGAACATCCATATAATGCAGAGCAAACCAGCTGACCCGCTCTGACCTACCATAAAACTACCCTGACCCACCCTAAACTACCCTGAAGGCCCCTCTGACCCACCCAAAAACACCCACAACCCACATTAAACTACCCTGACCTACCCTGAAGCCCCCTCTGACCCATCCATTCCAAACAGTTTTGAGTGTGCTCATGTGCTAGCAATACTTAGGAGATAAACAGATTAGCACACTATTAATTATTTAATTAATTAGATTTTTGGTGTAATCCCACTCGAGTCTCTGCCCTACACGGACATGTGCTCTGTGGGTTGTGTGTGAATCTGATCAGCTGTGAAGATAAAGGTCTACTCTGTGGATGATTTCAGCAGAAGAGAATCTCTTTACCCCTGCTCCTAGACTATTCATAAAGCTCTCATCTCTCAGCTCCAAACTTTTATTAAAGATACCCTTCTGATGGAGATAAGATCAGATCCTTCAAATCAAATCAGCTACTGTGTGTGTGTGTGTGTGTGTGTGTGTGTGTTTATAAAAGTCAGAAACCTGATTGATGTGGAAAAAACTAATTTAATGAAGATAATAAGTGTATCAGAAAAGAAAAGGCGTGTGAATGGAGTGTGTTATTATGCATGTGGACACACACACACACACACACACACACATACACACTGGCATTTCGGAGCACAAGCAGGAGGATAAAGTGATCGTGATGTGTATTAATACAGAAAGGCTCCAGCAGTAAACACGTCAACAATCTCGGCCTTTGATTCTTCATTAGGTTTAATCGCTCTTTATTAACGCTGCTCCTCTCACAGAACCAGACAGAAATCCCGCTCTAACGCTGTTATTTTGTTCTTTTTGCCCTCATGTTTTATTTCCATTATTAGTTTGGATGCTGTTATATTCCCCTACTGAGCGGTCGCCATGGTAACACTGTCCGTATGCAAATGTAGGCTGTATTATGTTAGACGAGGCCGAGAAGACAAATTATAATCTATTTAAGGAAGAGAAGAATGCTAACGGAGACGGGGTGGAGGGGGTCACATGGCTCTCGCTAACATGCTAATGCGTGCTGTAGTGAAGACGATCAGAAAGTTCATTAGCATGTCGTTAGCGCTGCAGTTCTCTGCTAAGCGTTACATAACAGCGCTGAGGAGGAAAAAATAAACAAGACACTAAATGTGCAGATGTGTTCAGCGCTAATGAAGGCAGCCATTATTTTTATGAACTCCTTTGAAATTTCTTGCTAATGGGATTTAGAGGAAGAAAGCTTGAAAAAAATGCTTTATAAACAGGTTTAATGTAGTGAGGGGAAAAAAAACTAAACCAGGAGTGTGGTTTAAGCACTAAAGCACCGCCGCACACCTTCACACCAGATCCTGAATAACTGAATATCTGGCAATACCCCTGACATCCTCCTGCTCATATGTGCCCTCTAGTGGTACCCCGAGGTGCGGCACCACTGCCCCTCTACACCCATCATCCTGGTTGGCACCAAGCTGGATCTCAGGGACGAGAAGGAGACCATTGAGAAGCTGAAAGAGAAGAAACTGGCTCCAATCACCTACCCACAAGGCCTTGCTCTGGCCAAGGAGATCGGTGAGTGTAAAATCTAATCTGATTTAATCTGATCTAATCTAATCTTCTCTACCTTGAGTGTGAAATGTTGAAGCTTTAATTCATGGTACTTGACGTCCATCAGTGTTTTAAAGGTGAACTCTGTTGACCTGTTCATGTACCAGGTTTCCACTGAAGCTACAGTTCATGTGCAGTTCATGTCACACATCAGCTCTAGGAGAGAGTAGAGCTCGGTTCCTCATGTGGGGCTGAAGGAGAGCGTGTGATGAGTCGGCATTTACAGCACTAATGATAGACTCGCTTTCTTTCTGTAATTTACTGCCTTTATCAAAGGAAAATGCTTTAGAGAAACATTTATGAGTGAGATGCTGGGTGTTACTGGCTGCCATGGTGATTTAGTGATCATGGAATTTACACACACACACACACACACACCATGTCACATTTACTGTTTAAATGTTTCCAGTGAGTCAGTGTGTAAGTGAGTAAACAGTCAGTGTGTCTTGATTAAATTTTTTGCATACACTCAACTCACATTGTGTGTGTATGTGTGTGTGTGTGTGTGTGTGTGTGTGTGTGTCTGTGTGTGTAGATGCGGTGAAGTATCTGGAGTGCTCGGCTCTGACCCAGCGTGGACTGAAGACGGTGTTTGATGAAGCGATCAGAGCCGTACTCTGCCCCCAGCCCACTAAAGTGAAAAAGAGCTCCTGCTCACTGCTCTGAGGTGAGAAACACAACCATGATGATGATGATGATGATGAAGCAGGTTTGGTTATATGATAATTCAGCTTGGCTCCTGGACAAGTGAAAGCTGCAGAGCCTGAACCCTGGTGTGATGGAATATCTCTCTCTCTCTCTCTCTCTCCAGATCTTCAGGAGTTGATGAGATGAGAAGATCAACTGAAATCCTTTAGGTGGAGTTTTATTACAGCAGAGATACATGTGTGATGGTTTCATTCTGCAATAATAATAATAATAATAAGAAGAAGAAGAAGAAGAAGAAGAGTAGATATTGAAGGTGTTCTGGTGTTTATTTGCAGAGCAGAAGTGAGAGTGTGCTTTTAGACATGACCTGATGTTGTATTGTGTATTTTTCTGTGGATATAAAAAATCCTTTATTTTTTCTCGGTATAAAACGTGGGTGTAGTTTAACCCGAAAACCCCATGATGTTCTGGATGTTTCTGTTTTTAATCTCTGTAGAACATATAAAATAAATAAAGCTGAAACAGGAGCTCACATTTGCACTTATGTTTATTAATAGGTATGTGAAAATAAACGCCCCCTATTTTCCAGTCAGATCTGTTTATCCCTCAGAACCTGGTGTTCCTTTGCAGAAGGTTATCCAGGCTGTAATTAATGACCACAGCAGCACAAACACACCTCAGTCTATTTTAATAACACAGATCACATAATGCCAACTGTACCATTCTACACACCAGCATGAAACCATGGGGCTTTCCAAAGAAGACCTGCTCGTCTCATGTCCTGCACTTCTAGATCTCTTCAGTAGTTCATGGTGCAGATGAAGAACAATTCAGCTGGAGGCTTATATTTTACAGAATAATCAGTGACCAGTCAGTGCTGTGAATGTGTGAGGTGTAATGTGAATAGTAGGGGGCAGAGTAGCACCTTGTGACACTGTGTCCACTACAGAGATGAAAGGTCATGGTTTTAGATCTGAAACGCAGCTCATGAAAAAACGGTGTAGAGCTGTAAAAGAATCAGAGCTGGTCAGTGTGATGAACATCAACATGCATGAAATCTCAAAACATCTGGAATTCAGGCATACAGGAGGCTCTGATGTGGTGTTTAGTGGATGCCGCTTTTAATCCTCCAGATGTGCAGAGACTCCAAAAGGCAGTGGGTCAAAACATCTGTGTTTTTACTCTGTTCCTCTTCATGCTATTAACTGTAGATTAATGACCAATCATTCAGATTAAATCTAAGCTCCCCAGTGCCTCCTAGTGGCCAGAACCCCTGGGTGTCCTATTGACCAGGTCAGTAATCCATCCCTGGGCTTTAAACTCACAAGCTGCTGGTCAGTAGTACAGAACTGCAAAGAAGCAGTAAAGCCCCATGTGGGAGAGACTTCATAAGTAAGAGCGGTGTGGTGAAATAATCTGTACACTGGTCACTCTGGTCATTACACCTGATTTTTCTTTGCACATGCAGCACTCCTGATTAAAGAGAGCAGTCCTGAGAGCGTGTCTCCATCCTCATGCTACATGACTGCTAGCTGTCAGGGGAAAAACTGGATAAAAGTCCAAGAGAATAGAAGCTGCTTTTAAACTGAATGAGTGTGAAGGTGAAGAAAGTCCTTTATGGATTCATGGGATGTTCTTCATCCATCACACTGGATAAGGTGCTGGAACATCAAAGATATTAACAACCGCATTAAAGCTGAACTAATACAACACACACACACACACACATGTGATGTGTATACAGTGGCACCGGGACTTCAATGCAGCTTCTCCTGAACGAACATCAAACAGCTGCCATTTCTCTCCAGTCCTAAATCTGGCCACATCTGTTTACACAGAAGTTTCCGGAAACACACTGCAGATATCTTTCATCTGGATCTGATCTGTGGGAAGAACGTCACCTCTGAACCAGAAAGTGTGAGTGGAGTTTATGTCCACAGTGAAGTAAAAAAAATTAATAAATCCATAAATATCTAACAAAAGGTGAGCGAGTGATTAGAGCTGCTATAAGGTGAGTGAGAACAAGACATTTAAGGGAACTATAAACAGATAAAAATTATTGTTCTATAATCAATAAGAAATTATTTCTAAATTGCTGAGGTGTTTGAGGAATAAAACACACAAGGAGAAAAAGACACAGAGTGTATATTATTGTGTAGTGGAATAACAGGAGCCTCAGGACCAGATCATTTCCTGCTCAGTGTAGAAGGTCAATTATTCCCGTTTTCCTGGTGTCTGTGATCCCGGCGTTCCGGGTCCGAGTCTGAGGTGACCCTGCTGTCTCCTGCTGTGTCCCTGCTAACAGCCTCCACTATAAACACTGATCCCGGCTCGGGTCCCACAGACGGCGCTCCTCTGACACACGTGACCTTTAATAACGTAGCCGTCAGAACGGCTGAGGAACCAGACACGGAGAGGAACAACACAGATGTCTGAGTGACGTGAGGAGAAACCAGGAAGAAAGACTCATGCTAATGAGAGTTTTTACAGAATAACAGATTCTCATGCAAACGTTTGTTCAGATGAAGGTCAGGAAATGATCGATGGCTGACCGCAGCGTCTGAACACCTTCCTGAATATTCAACACTTTCTGAATCAATAACCTCCTCAGAGCCGCGAGTTCAGACGAGGAAACGTCCGGTGGTCCAGGAGAGAAGGTTTTACACGCTGAGGAGAGATTCCTCAACTGCACAGGAGACAAACACACAACACACACCAACACACACCACACACACCAAACACACCAACACACCAAACGCACACCACACACACCAAACACACAACACACACCAACACACACCACACACACCAAACACACCACACACACCAAACGCACACCACACACACCAAACACACAACACACACCAACACACACCACACACACCAAACACACCACACACACCAAATGCACACCACACACACCAAACACACACCACACACACCAACACACACCACACACACCAACACACCAAACACACACCAAACACACCACACACACCAAACACACCACACACACCAAACACACCAACACACACCACACACACCAAACACACACCAACACACCAAACACACACCACACACACCAACACACCAAACACACACCAACACACACCACACACACCAAACACACCAACACACACCACACACACCAACACACACCACACACACCAAACACACACCACACACACCAACACAGCAAACACACACCACACACACCAAACACACCAAACACACAACACACCAAACACACACACCAACTCCAGCACACCAAACACACCAACACACACACCACACACACCAAACACACACAACACACCACACACACACCAACACACCAAACACTAACACACACACACACCAAACACACCACACACACACCAACACACCAAACACTAACACACACACACACCAAACACACCAACACACCACACACACCACACACACACCAACACACCAAACACTAACACACACACACATAAATATTTACTGAACACTGTGTTATCTTTAATGCATTTTAAAACACTTTACATCAAACTGTGGAAGAAGAAAAGATGAAAAATAAAAGCAGTGAATCAGAGAATTACATCCAGAAGAGATTTAGGAAACGTTTCCACATTATAACTTCTACAAAACAATAAAACTGTCACAGAGTGTGGGATTAATCCTGCACAGAACCTTCAGTGAGTGAACTAACACACTCACCTGCTATTTTATTTTTTAATTGTAACAGAACTTTTATCATGGTGTTTATGTGCCTGGAGCTGGTCCTGACGTCACGTCTGTGTGTGGATAAGAGAAGGTGATGCAGTTCAGTCAGGCGTGAGGAGGAACGTTAACGTCTTTGGTGCTGTGAATTCGCCTCATCGTCCTGCTGCTTCACTTCAGCTCTCACACCCGCAGCTGCTGTGTGCTAATACACACCAAACTGAGCTGAATTACTTACAGAGATGTTAGCTCACGCCTCAGTGTGTCTCTGCACACACACATGCGCACACACACACACACACACACACCTGAAAGTTTATTACACTCCATCACACATGGACACACCACATCTGCAGGGTTTCAGTGCGTTTCAGTGCTGCTCTCATACACATTAGCATGTAGCGTGATCAGAAGCTACTTGACAATTAGCATGCTAGCAATGCCGTTGTTCTGTGATTGATCATTTTAAATGTAGAAATGACATGAAGCTTTGCAAACTCACACAGAATCAGTGCACAGCAGCAAAGAGAGCGCTTTATCATAATTTCTACATCACAGTCACATGCTCCAGCTGTGCTCCAGATGTTCTGCGCTCGCTCTAATACTCTAAAGTCAGCTGGAGTCGATAAGATTTTCTTTCTGCTCCTGTTGTTAGAGGGAACATAAGATTAGCTGCTGATGGATAGAGATAAGACTGAGAAGATAATCCGGGTTTCCATGTAATAAACACTGGGCTGCTGATTCACAACACTGCATCATACAGCAGACTGACCATCACAGCCAGGAAAATCCTCCATAGCTGAGGGTGTAAAGCACAGATCTGGCAACCCTGCTGCTGATGATGAAGGATTGTGAGTAAGGCAGAAGTGGGGATTAGTTTTACGCTGAAATCTCGTCTCTGAGACACAAGCAAACCTCTGATGTCTCAGAGCCTGGTGTCTGTAATGAGCTATTGATTTCCTGCATCCTTTCACAAGGCCTTCAGCCTCCAGCTCAGGGTTTATAACGAGATGTGTCTCTGACCTCTCGCTTCTCCATCACTGAGCTCTCACTTCTCCGTCTCTGACCTCTCGCTTCTCCGTCACTGACCTCTCGCTTCTCCATCACTGAACTCTCACTTCTCCGTCTCTGACCTCTCACTTCTCCGTCTCTGACCTCTCGCTTCTCCGTCACTGACCTCTCGCTTCTCCATCACTGAACTCTCACTTCTCCGTCTCTGACCTCTCACTTCTCTGTCTCTGACCTCTCGCTTCTCCGTCACTGACCTCTCGCTTCTCCATCACTGAACTCTCACTTCTCCGTCTCTGACCTCTCACTTCTCCGTCTCTGACCTCTCGCTTCTCCGTCACTGACCTCTCGCTTCTCCATCACTGAGCTCTCACTTCTCCGTCTCTGACCTCTCACTTCTCCATCACTGAGCTCTCACTTCTCCGTCTCTGACCTCTCACTTCTCCGTCTCTGACCTCTCACTTCTCCATCACTGACCTCTCGCTTCTCCATCACTGAGCTCTCACTTCTCCGTCTCTGACCTCTCACTTCTCCGTCTCTGACCTCTCGCTTCTCCATCACTGAGCTCTCACTTCTCCGTCTCTGACCTCTCACTTCTCCGTCTCTGACCTCTCACTTCTCCGTCACTGACCTCTCGCTTCTCCATCACTGAGCTCTCACTTCTCCGTCTCTGACCTCTCACTTCTCCGTCTCTGACCTCTCGCTTCTCCATCACTGAACTCTCACTTCTCCGTCTCTGACCTCTCGCTTCTCCGTCACTGACCTCTCGCTTCTCCATCTCTGACCTCTCGCTTCTCCATCACTGAGCTCTCATTTCTCCATCACTGACCTCTCGTTTCTCCATCACTGAGCTCTCACTTCTCTGTCTCTGACCTCTCGCTTCTCCATCACTGAGCTCTCGCTTCTCCATCACTGACCTCTCGCTTCTCCATCACTGAGCTCTCACTTCTCCGTCTCTGACCTCTCGCTTCTCCATCACTGACCTCTCGCTTCTCCATCACTGAGCTCTCATTTCTCCATCTCTGACCTCTCGCTTCTCCGTCACTGACCTCTCGCTTCTCCATCACTGAGCTCTCACTTCTCCGTCTCTGACCTCTCGCTTCTCCATCTCTGACCTCTCGCTTCTCCATCTCTGACCTCTCGCTTCTCCGTCACTGACCTCTCGCTTCTCCATCTCTGACCTCTCGCTTCTCCATCTCTGACCTCTCGCTTCTCCGTCACTGAGCTCTCGCTTCTCCATCACTGACCTCTCGCTTCTCCATCACTGAGCTCTCATTTCTCCATCTCTGACCTCTCACTTCTCCATCTCTGATCTCTTGCTTCTCCGTCACTGAGCTCTCACTTCTCCATCACTGAGCTCTTGCTTCTCTGTCTCTGAGCTCTCGCTTCTCCATCTCTGACCTCTCGCTTCTCCGTCACTGACCTCTCGCTTCTCCATCACTGAGCTCTCACTTCTCTGTCACTGAGCTCTCGCTTCTCCATCTCTGAGCTCTCACTTCTCCATCTCTGAGCTCTCAATTCTCCGTCACTGAGCTCTCGCTTCTCTGTCTCTGAGCTCTCGCTTCTCTGTCTCTGAGCTCTCGCTTCTCTGTCTCTGAGCTCTCGCTTCTCTGTCTCTGAGCTCTCGCTTCTCCGTCACTGAGCTCTCGCTTCTCAGTCACTGAGCTCTCGCTTCTCTGTTACTGAGCTCTCGCTTCTCTGTTACTGAGCTCTTGCTTCTCTGTTACTGAGCTCTCGCTTCTCAGTCACTGAGCTCTCGCCTCTCTGTCTCTGAGCTCTCGCTTCTCCGTCACTGACCTCTCGCTTCTCTGTCACTGAGCTCTCGCTTTTCTGTCTCTGAGCTCTTGCTTCTCCATCACTGAGCTCTCGCTTCTCTGTCTCTGAGCTCTCGCTTCTCTGTCTCTGAGCTCTCGCTTCTCCGTCACTGAGCTCTCACTTCTCTGTCTCTGAGCTCTCGCTTCTCTGTTTCTGAGCTCTCGCTTCTCCGTCACTGAGCTCTCACTTCTTCGTCACTGAGCTCTCACTTCTCTGTTACTGAGCTCTCGCTTCTCAGTCACTGAGCTCTCGCCTCTCTGTCTCTGAGCTCTCGCTTCTCTGTCACTGAGCTCTCGCTTTTCTGTCTCTGAGCTCTCGCTTCTCTGTCACTGAGCTCTCGCTTTTCTGTCTCTGAGCTCTCGCTTCTCTGTCACTGAGCTCTCGCTTCTCTGTCACTGAGCTCTCACTTCTCTGTCACTGAGCTCTCACTTCTTCGTCACTGAGCTCTCACTTCTCTGTCACTGAGCTCTCACTTCTCTGTCACTGAGCTCTCACTTCTTCGTCACTGAGCTCTCGCTTCTCCATCACACTCCTCTGCACTGATTAACAGTCACACCTTTGATGCTGTAAATACGAATAAATAATCCACAGTGATGAGATAAGGACTAATATCATGTTTTAGAGCTGAGAGATTATTAGAAGTAACGGTATTGGATTCTTCAGATCAGCACTAAGGTCCAATCTAATAAAAGGTCAGCTGAAAATGAAAAACTCTAAAGTGTTTGGTTTTGTTGTTGATTTGATTCATTGTTGTTGTTGTTGTTGATGATTGTTGTTGATATTTTTGATTTTGTTGTTGTTGTTGTACTCACAGCTTGAATTCTCTCCTGCACCTCGATATAATTTTTTTATTTGGAGCTGAGAAAATGAGATGCTCTTTTGGTCTCTGAGCTCCGCAGGAAACACAGTAGGAGGTGAGAGCATGACAAAGAATCATAAAGAGCCATCACTGAAATCAGACTCTTTCATCCCTCCATCATTCCATCCAAAACACACAACTGTGTATACACACTACCACACAAATAAACACACGAACACACATCAACACACTGAAACACCAAAGCAGTGAGAGGAGAGAGGGAGCAGAGCAGAGGGAGAGAGAGAGGACAGCAGTGTGATGTGTGATCTGAAACGTCCAGTCTGTTTCTTCATTCATATAAAATCCATCATCTCTCCCCTCTGCTCATCTTCTCCAGAGTCAGCTCCGAATAATAAACACTTTATAAATGTATTTTTACTCCATCTGTCTCCTGACTCTATCACCACCTCAGCCATCATCCTGCTCAAACTCAGCAGATCCTGCTCAGACTCATCATCCTGCTCACACTCCTTTCTTCTCTATCCCTCTCTCTGTTTTTTTCCCTTTAATCCGCTGCACAGCTTCCACTTCTGATTTAATTCTCCACGCTGCAGGTCTTCACTCTGTTCTTCCTCCATCACAGGAGAACCGATCCGAGGCTGTGCTCTGAGGACAGTTTCATCCTCCATCGATGTCTGAATATTCAGCTCCTCAGACGGTTCGGCATGAGTCAACAGCTGACCCAAAACACACAACTTCACGGTCAGTTTTCTTCCTCACTCATCATCCCTCACTTCTCTCCTAAAACACTGACTTCAGATTCTGCTATTGACCTGGTCAGCATGGTCAGCAGCAACATAAAGAGTGTAAAAAACTAACAACAAAAGTGTCATAACTACAATATCATGAAATATTTCACTTTATTATCTGTCTGTTCAGGAGGAAGATCATTAATGACGTCTTATTTATAGATGGAGTGACCTTGAGTGACCACACCTTTATTATTCTTCACAAAATAATCACTCCTTGTGCTGAGATTAATATTGAAGTGGAGTATTAGTGTGTGTGTGTGTGTGTGTGTGTGTGTGTGTGCATTAATGTGTGTGTGTGTGTGTGTGTGTGTGTAATGTTTAAACGACTTAGTAAAGACAGCAGTGTGAGGATTTTAACGTGAGACTCATCCTGAAGTAACGGTGATGAAAGACCCTGAAGGTTAAACTCCAGAAAAAGTGAAAGACACGATGAAAAGCTAGAAAACCAATGTGTGTGTGTGTGTGTGTGTGTGTGTGTATGTGTGCTCCGTGTGAAGGTCGCAGTGAAGGATTTTTGCGTCAGAGCACTTGAGGAACAAGGCAGAGAACGTCACATGTTGACTCAGTGTGTGTTTAAAGAGAATGTAGAGATTAGATCTAATCTTAAGCGATAAAAGACATGAACATTAACACCTTCTCACTCTGAGAAGAAACCACACCAGCCGCGTTAATGTGCAACTCTGATGAAGCGTTAACATAAAACACACCACTGAGGAATTACACTCAGCCAACATTACTCCAACAAGATCACAAACCACCCTGAGCTGAAGAACCCTGAGCTAAGGAACCCTGAGAACACTGTCACTAAATTTGAAAATGCTCTGGTTCAGTTCCAAAATCCCTTTAGGAGACTGAGAACCCTTAAAGAGCCTACACAATGTGAGGGGTGTATGAAGGGTTCCTCAAGGGTTCTTTGCCTATTTAAGGGTAGAATCATTTTTAATTATTCTAAATGATTAATAAAAAACCTGAACCTTTAAGGATTTGGTTCCGTCTAAGGTAGAACACTTCAAGTTCAGAACCCTCTAAAGCTCTTTAATGAGACTTAAAAGAAGACGCTATGAGTTTCACGGGTTCTGTGATTCAGTTCCGTGTAGAACTTTACACACACGAAGAACCCTTTCAGGTTTATTTTAACAGTGTAATTTATGTACAATGTCAAATGCACACACACACACACACACACACACACACACACACACACACAGTAACTCTCCCCGCCCCCTCGCTCTCCCCAGGCAGCTCTCGCGCTTATCCAGCAACAGCCGTTACCTGGTTACCGGTGGCCGGTGTCTCGCGCAGCAGTGCAGTGCGACGGTGAGGGACTCAGCTTTCAGAGCGCATTCACACAGCGGAGAGTTTCACAGGCACGAGCTCGCCGCTTCCAGCCGCCTCATGCGCTTTCATTTCCGTTATCTCCCTCTTCCCCTCCCTTCCTCCTGATCCTCACTCGGGTTCTGCGGTTCTGCATGAATCCGGAGCTCCAGACTCGCGCTGCTGATCACAGGTAAGTTTCTGAAGCGTCTTCACAGGATGTTGTGACTGTAACTCGGTTAGTAACGGACACACCGCGCACGGAACGGTTCTTCATCACACTTTTTTTTTCTGTGATAGATTAAAGATCAGAGACACAGCTGTATGCGTTAAGGTGCGCGCGCTGCAGGTGTTCTCCAGCTTTAATTGCGCTGTAGTTGATTAAGGAGTCACGTGATGCGCTTTAGTCCTCTAATCATTTCTAATATTAATGAAGAGTCACAACATTTATAAAAATTATTTCATTACATATTCCTCTACATGTACATTACATGCTACTCTGAAATATACCGAATTTAATCTGTAAATATAAACAAAGCTTCTAAAATATCCGAATATGTAACAAACACTGTCTATTTATTTATTTATTTATTTATTTATTTACTGGTACTCACCGTGCATTGTCAGTCTGCATTATAATAATCAATAATAAAAGTTGTGGATATTACGGGATGTGGATGATGTCCTCAGGTCCTGATCCTCTACTCAAACATCCTGTCAGAGATCACCAGCTTCTCTCTCCATCCAGAGTTCAGCTCCAGATTTACACAAAACTGTGATCAACATCTGAATAAAGCATTCAGCTCGAGGGTTAGGTGTGTTACAGATACAGGAGGTGTGTGTGTGTACACAGTGTGTAGTGATTCTAGTACAGTGTGTGTGTGTTACAGATACAGGAGGTGTGTGTGTGTACACAGTGTGTAGTGGTTCTAGTACAGTGTGTGTGTGTTACAGATACAGGAGGTGTGTGTGTGTGTGTGTACACAGTGTGTAGTGGTTCTAGTACAGTGTGTGTGTGTTACAGATACAGGAGGTGTGTGTGTGTACACAGTGTGTAGTGGTTCTAGTACAGTGTGTGTGTGTTACAGATACAGGAGGTGTGTGTGTGTGTGTGTACACAGTGTGTAGTGGTTCTAGTACAGTGTGTGTGTGTTACAGATACAGGAGGTGTGTGTGTGTGTGTGTACACAGTGTGTAGTGATTCTAGTACAGTGTGTGTGTGTTACAGATACAGGAGGTGTGTGTGTGTGTGTACACAGTGTGTAGTGGTTCTAGTACAGTGTGTGTGTGTTACAGATACAGGAGGTGTGTGTGTGTGTGTGTACACAGTGTGTAGTGATTCTAGTACAGTGTGTGTGTGTTACAGATACAGGAGGTGTGTGTGTGTGTGTGTACACAGTGTGTAGTGGTTCTAGTACAGTGTGTGTGTGTTACAGATACAGGAGGTGTGTGTGTGTGTGTGTACACAGTGTGTAGTGATTCTAGTACAGTGTGTGTGTGTTACAGATACAGGAGGTGTGTGTGTGTGTGTGTACACAGTGTGTAGTGATTCTAGTACAGTGTGTGTGTGTTACAGATACAGGAGGTGTGTGTGTGTACACAGTGTGTAGTGATTCTAGTACAGTGTGTGTGTGTTACAGATACAGGAGGTGTGTGTGTGTGTACACAGTGTGTAGTGGTTCTAGTACAGTGTGTGTGTGTTACAGATACAGGAGGTGTGTGTGTGTGTGTACACAGTGTGTAGTGATTCTAGTACAGTGTGTGTGTGTTACAGATACAGGAGGTGTGTGTGTGTGTGTGTGTGTACACAGTGTGTAGTGATTCTAGTACAGTGTGTGTGTGTTACAGATACAGGAGGTGTGTGTGTGTGTGTGTACACAGTGTGTAGTGGTTCTAGTACAGTGTGTGTGTGTTACAGATACAGGAGGTGTGTGTGTGTGTGTGTACACAGTGTGTAGTGATTCTAGTACAGTGTGTGTGTGTTACAGATACAGGAGGTGTGTGTGTGTGTGTGTACACAGTGTGTAGTGATTCTAGTACAGTGTGTGTGTGTTACAGATACAGGAGGTGTGTGTGTGTACACAGTGTGTAGTGATTCTAGTACAGTGTGTGTGTGTTACAGATACAGGAGGTGTGTGTGTGTGTGTACACAGTGTGTAGTGATTCTAGTACAGTGTGTGTGTGTTACAGATACAGGAGGTGTGTGTGTGTGTGTACACAGTGTGTAGTGATTCTAGTACAGTGTGTGTGTGTTACAGATACAGGAGGTGTGTGTGTGTGTACACAGTGTGTAGTGATTCTAGTACAGTGTGTGTGTGTTACAGATACAGGAGGTGTGTGTGTGTGTGTGTACACAGTGTGTAGTGATTCTAGTACAGTGTGTGTGTGTTACAGATACAGGAGGTGTGTGTGTGTGTACACAGTGTGTAGTGATTCTAGTACAGTGTGTGTGTGTTACAGATACAGGAGGTGTGTGTGTGTGTGTACACAGTGTGTAGTGATTCTAGTACAGTGTGTGTGTGTTACAGATACAGGAGGTGTGTGTGTGTACACAGTGTGTAGTGATTCTAGTACAGTGTGTGTGTGTTACAGATACAGGAGGTGTGTGTGTGTGTACACAGTGTGTAGTGATTCTAGTACAGTGTGTGTGTGTTACAGATACAGGAGGTGTGTGTGTGTGTGTACACAGTGTGTAGTGATTCTAGTACAGTGTGTGTGTGTGACAGATACAGGAGGTGTGTGTGTGTGTGTGTGTACACAGTGTGTAGTGATTCTCCTATTGGTGGACACTTTAATAACACTCAAGAGAACATGTCTGATTTTGTCAGTGAAGTTTCTGCTGTTCTGTTCTGTTCTGTTCTGTTCTGTTCTGTTCTGTTCTGTTCTGTTCTGTTCTGGTCTGTTCTGGTCTGATCTGTTCTGGTCTGTTCTGGTCTGATCTGCTGAAACAGAGAGTTGGTGGACTCTGTATTGTGTATTATTCACTGGGTTTGTAATGGCTGTGTGTGTGGGATGTCGTGGCCTCTCTGCCATTTCGCTGGAATTCTTTCCCGCTGCGTGGGAGACTGATGACTTCATCATTCCCTGATTTTCCCTGAGCATTCCAGATCCTTCTGACATCACTGCGTGTGTGTGGGAGCAGAGCATTTCGCCTCCACGCCGTATAACACAAGCCGATCAGGGTGCGGAAGAAGGTGAGGTCCAGAACTGTTGATGAGCTGCTGATGTTGATGATGATGGACTCCAGACATTTAGCTGACAGAACCAGCAGCTCTAATTCTGTTAGTTGCTAACCCAGTTAGCCGGTAATGTGGTTAGCAGGGCAGGTTCCAGGCTGGTGTGGAAAAGTCAATTCCGCTGATCCGTCTCACAGTGCCGAGGATGAAGAAGAGAACTAGACATTGCAGTGAAAGACATTGCAGTATCTATATTAGATAGTAGATATTAGGATATGGACTTTTCTGGGATAAAATGTAAAAAAAAAGTTTTTTTTTGTCATGAAGAAGAAGTCCTGTGTTTCAGACTTGTGCTCTGTTCAATCCTCCGCATGATGAAGGTAAAAGCTGCAGGTTCTAATGAACCCCTCAGTGTTCAGCACTTTGCTCTTCCATGTGAAGCCTGATCTTGGGGTTTATTTCTAATTCCGGCACATTTTCAGTCCAGTTTTACATCAAGGCGCTAAATCTCACAATCATCTGAGTACCAGAACCCAGTTTAGGTGGAAAATGACACTCATTTGAGCAAAGCAGCACTCGCTCCTGTGGACAGGTTGTGAAATCCGTGTGATCAGTTTCATTGTCAGTTTATTAAGTGATGCACTTGGAGTTGGTTATTATTTCACATGAATAAAGCTGAAAGAAAACACTAAGCCTGCCAGATCCCCTGCAGGAGGAACCTACAGCCTGAGCTCAGGTGTGTGCTGAGGAAATGAAGCAAGAAAGAAATGAGCTGTGAGAGAAGAAGGAGGTGAAGGAGCTGAAAAAGCTGAAGGAACCAAAGGAACTGAAGGAGCTGAAAAAGCTAAAGGAGCTGAAGGATCTGGATGGAAATGGAAATGAGCTGCTAGCAGCACAGACACTCCACATCTCACTAGCTTCTCTCAACAGCTCAGAAGTCATCCAGCCGAGTCCAGCCTACACACAATCCTGGAATAAAAATAGTTCCCTCAGATCAGCACTGCTGAGACACATGCAGCAGGACCAGCAGAGTTACCGCATTATGAAGGAGGAGAGATTAATGACATGTTAATGCAGGTTCGGTCTAATCTAATGATCTAATGACCTCGCGCAGATAACACCACGGTCCCAGCCATCATAAATCTGTCAGGAAAACGTCTGTCTGCGTTCCTCGTCCATGAGGTCATCAGTGTCAGTGAAGAGGATGAGATGGAGAAATAGGAGTGATAGAAACATCATCAGTTATTCTCCTTCCTGTCAGTCAACCAGAGAAAACATCTAACCCTTATCTTCACAGTCAGATAAAGGTGAGTTTGAGTTAAACTGCAGCAGCTGCTGGAAACAACACAGAGTTCCAGCAGAAAGATGTGGAGCAGATCCATACCATGCTGGAGAAACTCCACTGAAGTGTCTGACTGTGTAACTGGAGAGTGACGTGTGGAAGTAAACAGGTGGAGATTCTGAAGGTGGAGGATCATGGGACGGTATTTTCAGTAGCAGGGCTGGATATGGCACTTATGATTTTATAAAATCTAAACACCAAATTCAGTGTTTCTCACTTGTGTCTCTAAATAATAAGCAGAGAATTATATTCCTCTTCAGAGTGTGTTCCTCTTCAGAGTG
>NC_080711.1:25401427-25413927 GCF_019097595.1 Hemibagrus wyckioides
AAACCTGATATGTCTGATGAATGTAAACTTCTTCAGTGCTTCAGGTCAAAGTTACAGAGTTTATACAGTGCTGTGGATAAATATAATAAACTGTACATTCCCACTGGAGAATGAGGTGTGTACTGACCACTGTGCTGTAAACATCTCTGTTATCTGATGGTAAAGATGTGTGAATGCAGCATGGTGTATTAAAGACTCCATCATCATCATCATAAACATGACGGTCTGGGAGAGAAGCTCTTCAGGTGACGTTCACGCTGCGTCCCACTGCCTCACATCTCCCTTTGTCCAGAGAAGACTGGTATTAATTTGTCTGGGATTCGGTTGTGATGTAAAGCAGGAATGATGGAAGTCAGGAATGGGATGTAAAGCAGGAATGGTGATGGAAGTCGAGTTAAATTGCAGCGAAATGAAGTGAATTTCTGAAGTTTGATTTCTACAGACCTAATACTTCTACAACTCAACATCTGTATGCTAGCTAGCTAATCATTTCCTCCAGCTTCTGCACTGCCTAGCAACAGGGTTCATTTGACTTTAACCGTCTAGTGTATGGTATATTCCAGGTAAACCTCTCTCTCTCTCTTTCTCTCTCTCCCTCTCTATCTGCCTCTCTCTCTCTCTCTCCCTCTCTCTCTCTCTGCCTCTCTCTCTCCCTCTCTCTCTCCCTCTCTCTCTCTCTCAGTGGTGATCAGATGTCTCTGTTTCTCGGGCGTCACTGAGACGTGTTTGTGATGGTGTTCGTGTGCTTATTACAGTCATGTAATAAGCATGTGGATGTAAAGTGATGGACTGTGCCCAGGGCAGTGAGATGTGTATCAGTGTGTATCACTGACATTAATATACAGCAGTGAGGTTCAGAGATAAGACGTGACTTTACACCTCATATGGCTTTAAATCATGAATCTGATTTAACAGAAGAGACTGAAGTCTGTTGCTATAAATACACAACGATATTAAAGCCCTGGTGACTCAGTGGGGTCATGCGAGTGGTCCAGAGTGAAGTGCTACAGACTGAAGACATCAGCGAGGTTCTACACACACATCAATTTACAGAAGCTGCATAAACACTATAGGACAGTAATGCATTATTGATGCATTTATTAAAATGCTTCAAGTGAACTTGTTCTTGTTCATATTAAAATGCTGTTTTAGCAGGTTCTGCACTCCTGCATGGGTTCTACTCACTTCTGCTTCCTGTAGTGTAGCTTGAAATCTGAGCTGTAGTTGTGTGTTAGCTGTAGATATTCAGAGTGATCGCTCACTGAACCTGCGCTAAAGGAGCCACGTGTGGAAAAGGAACCGGAGCTAATTTGTGGCTAAAAGCTTTCTTATCTGAACCTCGTGGTGTTTAAGAGCCGAGACCCGACACAGAGCTTTACCAAGATGTGCATTAGTGTGTGAGGGAAATTTATAGCTTCACATCCTTTGTGTGTGTGTGTTTGTGTGTGTGTGTAAGGTCAGTCTGATATGGAGTTTTCGTTAAATGTTTTCAGTACCTGGTGAATGCTGTTTGTTGTGTGATGATTGAGCAGCAGAATCTGTGCTCCTGTTTTCATTCAGTTTCCAGAAACCTTTGAGGAGCTAAACAGTTCTGAATGAGAAGAATGTTACAGTTCCTGGATGAATGATTAGGTCATGAGAGGGAACAGTGGAGGAACCAGATGATCACTGAGAGAGAGACATCAAGCAACCTGAGCAGCGACTTGGCCAACTCTGCAGTTTACACAATACAGATGAATACGTTTAGGGAAATAACCGATGACCAGACAGGGGGCGGAGTCAGGAACAGAAACATGACTTAAAGCTCTGTAAGAGAAGAAGCTATGCTGGAGCTGGAACTAATAAGGAACTAAGGAACTGAAATCAGTCCTGGTTCCTGCAGTTGAAAGGATCCTGTCAATTCAGCCTTCAAAATAAATCTATTTCTCTACACACTTCAGCATGAGAGGTCCATAAACACATACATACATAAATAAATAAATACTTTAGGGAGAAGGTGGTGGACCATCAAAGAGCCTGAAGAGCTTTAGAGCTCCTCCTCAGAGGATTTCATGGCATCAGGATGCAGCTGGAGGTGAAGAGTATAAAATGATATACAGATTTCAGGAGATTTCCTTCTTTCCACGTCAGATGTGTTTTTCTTTCAGATTGGTTCCCAAGCTTTCTTCACCTCTTTACTTCAGAGAGAAGGTTAGAGCTGCAGTGGAGGAGCAGAAAAAACTCCAGAGAATGTGTTTGTAGATAAAGGTTTCGAAATCGTATGCAATTAAAAACCAGAAAAGACTTCAACAAACACACTCCAGTGTTTAAGAGTGAAATGAAATCTACTGAAGTGATAACGCTCTGACTTCCTCACCCCGACTCGCCCTGCGTGACTCGCTACCTCACAGCACTGGAACGAATGCCGCGGCATATTAGCAACACAAACTCCGCTAGTGAAATTAAACTAATGTAGAAAACTAGCTGCAGTGACAAAACTCAACCAGGTCATTTATTAAAGATCAGCTTTGATTGGCATACTTTATTTTCACATGGAGGCAGAAGAGACTCCAGCTGAAGACATCATGCTACACTGAAAAGGAGGAAAAAGGAAAATGTCCTGCTGTTTGAGATAACGAGTCAAACAGAGAGCCCTCAGGAGAAATCCCTCTGACTTTATCTGATTATAAATATCCAGCATCAGTAACTGCAGTAAAGTGAACATCCAGCACAAGCAGAAAGAGTTGAGTGATGTACTCCTGCCTTTTTTATACGACACTCTGACTGACCTCTAACTCGCCTCAGTAGGACATCCACCACCATGCAGACGAAACCCTGGGACTGTATCAGACCCTGTCGTCCCACCACACGTCCACCAGAGCACCGGTTTTCTCTCTCTTCTGATTCTCTGTAACACAGAATAGGTTTATTGCCTGTGTCTCTCATACAGATTCTTCTCAGGCCTCAGTTTCATCTCCCAGAACACAGTGATTGATGCTCAGGCTAAAGGTTTGCTGATGTCAGGACTGAAATACTGTGGGGAAAAGGTTATTATCGATCCTCAAAGCTGGAAAAACATTGAACATACAGCAGGTTTTATCTTCAGTAGTGAACCTAGCAGCCTACATTTCTCACAAAATGGCTTCCTCAAGCCTTCTTTGGATAGTTAAATGTATGTAAATGCCACAAAGGAACCAACTTGGAGTCCACTATAACATCTCTGTTGTAGGGTCCTGCAGAGAGCCTTGAGCCTTAACAGCAACAATGAGAAAATAATGAAAGTATAAAATGATTAGGGCAGAACTGCCAGAGTACAGTCTGCATAAAGAAGGTTCCTCCAGGGTTCCTTTAGTAGTTAAGAGCTTCTGGTTTCTGAAGGAACCCTACCTCAGAACTTCCTGCTGGAAGGGTTCAGTGTAGAGTCTATGTAACAGAGTGCAGGGAAGGAATTATTTGGAAAATGAAGGAGGATTCTTTGGAAAGTTCAGGGTTGTAGATTTCTACATGAGCCTTCTTTCTGGAGAAACTTGCTGGATGTTTTAGTGGAGCTTAGCAAGAGACATGAATTATTTCCCACCAATTTCAGAGAAACGTCCACTGTTTCTCGGCAGGGTGACGGATTTAAATGAAGCCCGTGTTTCCTGCTCAGAGCTGGGGTTGTGCTGTAATACCGCATCCACCTCGGAGTCTCTCCTTAACGTCATTACGTCTTCAAACTGAGAAGTGTGTTAGCAGCTAGCATTGCTGTTGTAGCAGCAGATAAGATTGCTTTCACCTTCAACATTTCTCCAAATCCAGCTCTGTGGGAATGCTGGGAGTTTGCAGCAGGGTTTGATAAAGTCACGCTTTCAGGAAATTCACTCCGCCTTGGCCGGAATAAAGAGACACAGAATAAACAGCAGACGAGTGTAGAGTAGTGATGTAACTCAGTATGAATACTTCATTCAGAACGAAGGGATAAATGTTCTAAAGAAAAACACACACACACACACGAAAAGGTGGCTGCATCAGTTTTTTTTCTGAAATATTCACAGCGTGTGTGTTTGAGATTAGCGAGTAAGCGGTCAGATATGAAGCTCACAGTATAAACTAACACCATGCACATTAACACAAAGCTGAACATTAACACTAACATGAGCTGAACATAATGTACTAATAATAATATCTTAAAAAGAACTGCTCAAGTTATCTCTACATCTCAATTTAAGAAAAAGGGAAAAACCTGTCCAGTTTAGGTCACGCCCACTGTGGGTTTAAATCCAGAGACAGAGATGTACAGAGATTCTGATCAGTAAACAGATACAGATGTGCGAGTTACAGCTGTTGCAGTGATGATGGTGGAGCGTTCCTCTCACAAAAGATTCATTCAGGAATTATTCAGGTGTTATTAAGGAGATCGTGATGAAATGATCAGGTGTTATTGTAAAAGAAGACAGGATTCAGCACAAAGCAGCAGAGCTCCATATCTTCTGCAGTTCTGTACAGATTCTTCAGGGATCTCCAGAGGAATCTGGGTTTCTGTGACCTGCTGGACACAAGAGCACTCCATCAAAGACCCTGAAGATCCAGCTTCAACCCGGCATCAAAGAGGACGTAGTATTAAACCCCAGGAGAGTGGAGGCGTGATAAAGATCTCAGACAGACTGCACATGTCAACAATCCAATCAGGAGAACAGGGACGGCTGTCTGCAATTAGCATAAAGAAGCAAGGAGCAGCTGAACTCAATCAGGCAAGAGAGATGGGGGTGGGGGGTGGGGGGGGGAGGCAGACAGACAGACAGACAGAGTGATAGACAGCTTCAAGTCAATCAGAGCTTGGGGTCTCGGAGGAGCTCTCATCATAAATGAGAGAGGAAGTGCACTCAGCACAGCTGCACACATTTCATCAAACAAGTGTACACTTCAGATTCTCAAGTTCTCAGAGTGAGAGACACGAAAGTGTTAATGTTAGTCTGAGTGATGATGAAGATGATGTTTAGATGGTGATGATGATGATGATAGTGATGATGATGATGATGATGATGAAGACGATGATGACATGATGATGATCCCACAGACATGAGCAGAGTGCATCTTGAGTGCAGACTCCAGCATTCAAGCTGAACTGGCCATGATCTAACAGATAATATCACACACACTGAGGGAAACATCTTTAATTTCAGTGATTTATAAATGATGAGAAAAGCTTAGGTACATATCAGTTTCTTAATATTTCTTAATATTTAATTAATTTAATAATATTTATCATTAATCCATCATTTATTAATATGGATCTCTGATAAGACTCCTGTTAATGATGGAGGAATAATAACACAGAGAAATGAGATTTCTGAAGGAGGAAAGAGTCATTTCAACACAATTTAATTCTCTGCATATTGAAAAAGTTTGTGGCTAAATGTCACACATTCTTTCTGAATTATTTCACATCTACAGCTGTCTCTCTGGTCTGAGACCCGAAGCTGATATGGTGCATTGCTTCATGTCTAATGTAATGAAGCACATTTAGCAAAAACAGAATAAGAAATGGAAGTCAGAGATGTTCAGGAGGTGCTCTGAAACACAGCCTTTTATACATCTTACTGTTCTGTGGGGTTTGTGTGGGAGGAGCTTCAGAGCGATTGCTCTCGCTGCCGAGACTCAGGTGTGAATGTTCCACAGGGATGTATGAAGGTAATTGTTTTCCAAGAGAGGTTTAAAATACACAGAGAAAAGCAGCATCACCTGCTTCCACCTGCACAGTAATGATCCTTCATTGGTCACTGAGGGACACTTCACATGAAATCTAACTTCATCTGTCGGAGAATACACCACCGCTGGGATATGTACTGCTTTACATCAGCACAGCTGCAGAGTTTATACAGTAAACACACACATACACACACCAAATAAATGCACAGAAGCCATGTTTACACACCTCTGACCCCCAGTGCTGAAGAATTCTGGACCTGATTGGTCAAAAAAAACAGCAGTTCAATGTAGCTATAAATGGATAAAAACAGTTGTGTTCAGTAAATAATCATCTGCTGTGTAAAATGACCATCTTCAGTGTGATGAGAGTAAATACGCTTCATCTCTTGACAGCACCACATGCAGTGTTTGTTAGGTGTTTAGCACTGACAGAAGGTAGCGCCAGTGTGTATGTGCTCGCGGTGTTAATGACTTGTGGGAAAAGTCATTGTTTAAACTGTCTGAGGGTTCGATAGACACACACACACTGGACAAACAGCGTCCTTATGGCACTCAATCTCTCTCTAATCATTTCCCGTCTGACTCATTGCCCAGCACCACATTTTATTCCTCAACATGTTATCATTTAATTATGTTTTTTCAAACTGCTATTTCCGGCTAACCTCCTGAGCTTTCTCACGGTGCCTCCAACCTCTTTTATATTCCCTTTATTGTTTCAGTCTGCTTTATGGCTTCTGTTGGTTTTTCCATCTGTGTCTCTGTATTTGCGCAGCAGAAAGACATCTTCCTGTTCACTGAGACCAAGCTTCTGTACATCAGGCATTTAAACTCTGTCTAATTAGCATTTTGGATGGCCAGAAAAAAAAACGTGCGAATTAAAAGCATCATAATGAAGTCTACCTGGACGGGTGTGTAGCGTAGACTGGGTTTTGGGAAGCAGCCCAGAGTCGTGTGACAATTGTGTCTTCAGCTTCGTCGCTTCATTCTTTCTCCAGCGGTAAACTCTGACACGCAGAATAGTTTAGAACGAAACAATGCGCAGAATTGTTCTGTTATTATGCACATTTCTCACCCTCTTCAGCTTCCTTGGGCAATAATAAGGGCTTGTATTCTGTTCTGCTGTTTTGTAGGACAATGGCTCCGAGCTGAACGCCGTGTGAGAGAGAGAAGCGATCAGAGCCGTGATGGACGTCTCGTCAGTGATCTGGAACAACCTTTCAATCTTCTTCAACGAGACTTTTATTGATGAGACTTTTCTCAACAGGACCAATGACACATGCCTCTTCAACACATCCAGCTGCAACAACGGAACTGGAGGAAGCCGTCCAGGCATCGGTGTAGCCGGTGTCCTTATCCCGCTCATATACATCATCGTGTGCATCATCGGCCTGGGCGGAAACACTTTGGTCATCCACATCGTCCTGCATTACTCCAAGACGGAATCCGTCACCAACATCTACATCCTCAATCTGGCCATTGCCGATGAGCTGTTCATGCTCAGTCTTCCCTTCCTGGCCGTCCAGAACGCCATGATGTCCTGGCCCTTCGGCTCCTTCATGTGTCGTCTGGTGATGACCGTCGACGGGATCAACCAGTTCACCAGCATTTTCTGCCTGACGGTGATGAGTATCGACCGCTACCTGGCCGTGGTGCACCCCATCCGCTCGTCAAGGTGGAGGAGACCGCAGGTAGCCAAGGCCGTGAACGGTTCTGTGTGGGCGATGTCTTTTATAGTGGTTCTGCCGATGGTGGTCTTTGCTGGTGTGTTCGAGAAAGGAGGGACGTGTAACATCAACTGGCCAGAGTCGTGCACCATCTGCCGTGCCGCGTTCATCATCTACACCTCCACTGTAGGCTTCTTCTTCCCCCTGCTGGTCATCTGTATGTGCTACCTGCTCATCGTGGTCAAGATCCGCAGCTCCAGCAAAAAGGTCCACGCCACGTCCAGCAAGCGCCGCAAGTCTGAGCGCAAAGTCACGCGCATGGTGGTGATCGTGGTGGCTGTGTTCGTTTTCTGCTGGCTGCCATTTTACGCCCTGAACATCATCAACCTGATTGTGTTTCCACCACCTAGCGAGCTGCAGGGCTTCTACTATTTTGTGGTGGTGCTGTCCTACGCCAACAGCTGCGCCAACCCCATCGTCTACAGCTTCCTCTCTGACAACTTCAAACGAGGTTTTCGGAAGGCCCTGTGCCGCTCGTCCAGAAAGGTGGAGAACCACGAACCGGCAGAGCGTCAGGACCAGGAGGAGCGCAGGCAGATACTGATGCCCCGGGAGAGTCTGCGCAGAGCCGTAAGAGAAGACGAAGATGACGATGAAGAAGAGGACAGGGAGGAAGTTACAGAGATGACTGAGATCTGTAAGATCACTCAGAATGGGAATGGCAGCTCACAGTGCACTCGCGCCTTGCTCTCGGAGCGGCCGTTAGCTCCGATGCTTTCAGAGCCCAGCTCTCCACGAGGAGAAGGGACTGGAAAAGGACCTGGATTTGGGCCGAACACGGCGTTGCTGAACGGAGTGAAAAACGGAAATGTAAAGCCGCTGCCGGAGGAACCGGTGGAGAAGAACTCGTCACTGGAGATCAGCTACCTGTAAAATCTGATAAGATGTTTCTTTTCTCTGTTATTGTGCGACAGAGCCGCAGTATTTCTGTACTTCTAGCTCACACGTTTCTGCTACAACCGAAGCCTTGTTGAATTTCTAGCCCTGTGTGTGTCCAACACTGATGCTGTAAATTGTGTAAATGATGTAATATTCCTTAGCGACACGTTGTCTTACATCAGAATGTTTTAAAAGCCAAGCTCATGACTGTTCTTTCAGATTCTTGACTCTACTTGGCTTTCAGTTTTAGGTTTTTCATTCAGCCTGATGACACAAATCTGGTTTCCACTGTTACTCCAGCGCAATTACATCAGAAATTCTTTACTTCAAACAGAGCTGCATGACTGCACGATGCAGGTCAAGACTTCACACCTCCATTAAACCCTGTAAAAGATGATGAAGGGTCTGTAGTTTGCTGTGTTTCTCATCCGTGTTCATCTGCGGACGCTACACATCAGATCCTGGTGTATATTTTTATATTTATCAACATCTTTCAGAACACTTCCTCAGGAACATTTAAATACTCCGAGCAGAGAACTTACAAGAAAACAGAAATGTAATACATTTATCCTCTACAGAAGAAATCCAATGGTGTGTTAAGCTGTTGTATATGGAAATGTTTGCGGAAATATCGTGCAAATGTTTGTACACCCTTTAAACACCATCAAGACACAATATATGGTTCATTTACAGCACTTTTACAGCACAGCTTCTGATTGGTCCTTCATTCTGATTGATTAATTCTCTCTAATAGCAGCCATGACACTAGCGCAGGTTTATTTTAATACACTCGCTCTGATTCCTTATCATTACCATAGCAACAGCTGATTCACAGGGACGTGTACAGCACACACACAGTGATGTGATGTTTTCTGTAAATGTATGATGTGTGTAAGGAGTCTCCAGTGTCAGTGCTGTGTATCAGTCAGAGGTAGAGCTGGAAGTTCTCCACATCTTCAGGACAGAGGAGTTTACACATCTTTGTGTTACTCAGTAACATGAGCAGCTGAGTGTTTTAAGAGAGAGAATAAAGAGAGACTGCTGAGGGAGCGAGTGTTTATAGCTGCTATAATGTAAATGACAACAGGAACTCATTTCAAATGTAGCTATAAATGGATAAAAAGACTGGAGCTGTAGTATTGTAGTAATTGAAAGTGAGAGGAATAAACACGTCCTCCAGATCATCTCTATCCTCTGAACAACCTGAGAACCAGTTCAGGTTCAGATTGTTGTGGTTGTTGCAGGATCAAGTCACATTTTATTCTTTATTCTGTTCTCTTTATTTTTTGAAGTTAAACTGTAATTTTTTGTGAGGTTTCTTCTGCTCTTATGCAGACATGCTGGCTGGGGTGTGCAAACTTTTGCACTTATTTTGCATGTATATTTACAACCACAAGACAAAATTTAATCTTAGACAAAAGTTTTTATGAGCACCAGCAACATGTCATGACCAAGTGCCTCCTATTACACACACACACACACACACACACACACACAGAGGGGTGTTCATGTCCACAATTTCACACATTTAACTCCTCTCTCTGACCATTCAGGCAGTCTGTAGTCCTGTTTACACCTAGGTCCAGCATTCTTCACCTCCATCATCACCTCTACCTTCATCATCATCTCCACCTCCACCATCACCATCACCTCCTCATGTACACAACATAATTAACACCTGGTTTAAAGTGACCAGTGGTGGTGTTAGAGACAGTCCAGTGCCACTGATGCCTTCTTCAAGCTTGAGATGAAAAAATTTATATTATATATTATACTATATCTTCTCTCTTAAAAACCTCACATTCTTCTGATTCTTGATTCTGATTGGTTGTTGATGAATTTTCTTTACCAGAAGCTCTGACAGTAGTGCAGCTTTATATTAATGCTCTGGTTAATAATACAGGATCATTTTTAGAGTAACAGCTATTAAGAAGGAGGTTAGTAATAATAATAAAGTCTGTTAATAACGTGGATAACTCAAGTTGATGTATGATGTGTGTAAGGCGTCTCCAGTGTCAGTGCTGTGTATCAGTCAGAGGTGAAGCTGGAGCTTGAAGTTCTCCACATCTTCAGGACAGAGTATGTTTGTAGCTGCTATAACGTAAGTGAGAGGAGGATGGACCTGGCTCCTCCGGCCTGGAGGTGTAGTAAACTGTGGTGTGATGTAATGAGATGCTCGGAGATGTGCGGTCAGAGGAGGATGGACCCGGCTCCTCCGGCGTGGAGGTGTAGTAAACTGTGGTGTGATGTAATGAGATGCTCGGAGACGTGCGGTCAGAGGAGGATGGTCATGGCCATGCTGCAGTGGTGTGTACAGTATCTCACTCTTTCTGTAGGCAGTGCTGCAGTAATGAGGCGACCCGCCCCCCTGATCCTAATGAATCCGTGTGATTCATTGGATGTTTGCAACCCACTGAGACCCGCCCACCAGCGCATTACTCACCTCACGGCTCGCATTTAATTCAGGACTGAACACAAACAAAGCCATTAGCTCATCAGTGAGAATGCAGAGTGAGCCCACGGCTCTGTCAGCCCTGTTTTCACTTCACTCTCTCTCTCTCCCTCTCTCTCCCTCTCTCCATCTCTCTCTCCCTCCCTCCCCCCCTAACACCCCTCCTCTCTGTGCTCCACTGTAAGTGTTTATTTCATATCTGCTTTTGGAGAATGTGTTTTAGGGGAAATGTATTTATTTATAAATGTCTGAATGCAGCTCTGTGCTCTGTCTCTGTATGTCTCTGTGCTCTGTCTCTGTGCTCTGTCTTTGTGTTCTGTCTCTGTGCTCTGTGCTCTGTTCTCTGTTCTCTGTGCTCTGTCTCTGCTCTCTGTCTCTGTGTTCTGTGTCTGTCTCTGTGCTCTGTGCTCTGTGCTCTGTTCTCTGTCTCTGTCTCTGTGTTCTGTCTCTGTGCTCTGTTCTCTGTTCTCTGTGCTCTGTCTCTGTGCTCTGTCTCTGTGCTCTGTCTCTGTGCTCTGTCTCTGTGCTCTGTTCTCTGTTCTCTGTGCTCTGTCTCTGCTCTCTGTCTCTGTGTTCTGTGTCTGTCTCTGTGCTCTGTTCTCTGTCTCTGTTCTCTGTCTCTGTGCTCTGTCTCTGTGCTCTGTTCTCTGTTGTCTGTGCTCTGTTCTCTGTCTCTGTGCTCTGTTCTCTGTTGTCTGTGCTCTGTTCTCTGTCTCTGTGCTCTGTTCTCTGTTCTCTGTCTCTGTGCTCTGTTCTCTGTCTCTGTGCTCTGTCTCTGTGCTCTGTCTCTGTGCTCTGTTCTCTGTCTCTGTTCTCTGTCTCTGTGCTCTGTTCTCTGTTCTCTGTGCTCTGTTCTCTGTCTCTGTGCTCTGTTCTCTGTGCTCTGTGCTCTGTTCTCTGTCTCTGTGCTCTGTCTCTGTCTCTGTGCTCTGTTCTCTGTCTCTGTTCTCTGTCTCTGTTCTCTGTCTCTGTGCTCTGTCTCTGTGCTCTGTTCTCTGTTGTCTGTGCTCTGTTCTCTGTCTCTGTGTTCTGTCTCTGTGCTCTGTTCTCTGTTGTCTGTTCTCTGTTCTCTGTCTCTGTTGCCTGTGCTCTCTGCTCTGTTCTCTGTTCTCTGTCTCTGTTCTCTTTTCTCTGTCTCTGTCTCTGTTCTCTGTCTCTGTTCTCTGTGCTCTGTCTCTGTGCTCTGTCTCTGTGCTCTGTCTCTGTTGTCTGTGCTCTGTTCTCTGTGCTCTGTCTCTGTTCTCTGTCTCTGTTGTCTGTGCTCTCTGCTCTGTTCTCTGTGCTCTGTTCTCTGTCTCTGTTCTCTGTCTCTGTTCTCTGTCTCTGTGCTCTGTTCTCTGTCTCTGTTCTCTGTCTCTGTGCTCTGTTCTCTGTGCTCTCTCTGTGCTCTGTCTCTGTTGTCTGTGCTCTGTTCTCTGTGCTCTCTGCTCTGTCTCTGTTCTCTGTGCTCTGTCTCTGTTCTCTGTGCTCTGTGCTCTGTCTCTGTTCTCTGTTCTCTGTGCTCTGTGCTCTGTCTCTGTTCTCTGTTCTCTGTGCTCTGTCTCTGTTCTCTGTTCTCTGTTCCCTGTGCTCTGTCTCTGTTCTCTGTGCTCTGTCTCTGTCTCTGTTCTCTGTGCTCTGTCTCTGTTTTCTGTGCTCTGTCTCTGTTCTCTGTGCTCTGTCTCTGTTTCTGTTCTCTGTGCTCTGTCTCTGTGCTCTGTCTCTGGGCGTCAGTGAGCCATCTGCTCTTTTGTTTTTTTTTTATTCATCAGAATCATGTGGGCTTTTTTCTCTTTCCT
>NC_080711.1:25431427-25540735 GCF_019097595.1 Hemibagrus wyckioides
GCCAAAGAATTAGGAGCCTTCTGATGAGTAAGGCATCATGTGAGAAGCTTCCATCTTGGATTCTCTTGGCTTCAGCTGGTGGTTCTTCTGGCAGCTTGTGGAGTTCCATCAGAATGAACTTTGGGTTTCTTGATCTCTACTTTGACTCAAGTTCTTCTTCTACTGTATGAACTATAGAAGCTCTGTGTTCCTCAGAACATGTGCTGTGTCTTTTGGGTGCAGAGATACATTTTTAAATCTTGAGTCTTTTTTTTTGCTTTCACATGCTTTTTAATTTTCTTTCTTTTTTTTTAATGTGCTTGCGTGAGACCAAGCAAATGTAATGTCAATTAGTGAATCAATGAGAGAGAGAGAGAGAGAGAGAGAGAGAGAGTAAAACATTATTAGAGAACGTTTCTCAGAGCTTTTAGAACTTGAAGGCATTCTGTAATTAGACATATTTATCTTCCTCACATTCATTCATCTGGAAATCGATTTCTTCAATACATATTAAAGCTCAAGGTCTTAAATTCTGCTGTTAAAATATTCACAAACATGCTCTCTCTCTCTCACACACACACACACACACACACACACACAGAACAGGTTTATTACACTCTGGTTGATAGTCACACATATGGTTGATTATCAGTTGGACTGAACCTCCATCCTTCCCCTCCATTACACTTAATCAGTGGAAACATGCCAGCTGATTGGTCCTTCACACCTCATCTACCCATAATGCACCAGCTGCCCTTTGATGGCCTCATCAATCACTGCCAAGACCTCGTACCTCACCAGTTGTCTCGGAGCTAATGCCTGAGATCTGAGCAGCAGCTTCTGAGATACAGACACAGACTGAATGTGTTTACAGAGCAGCACTGAAGAGGATGAGTCTGATCACACAGAGAGAGCGAGACAGAGAGAGAGAGGGAGAGAGAGAGAGACAGAGAGGGGGGGGAGGGAGAGAGAGATAGAGGGAGAGAGAGAGACAGAGAGGGGGGGAGGGAGAGAGAGAGACAGAGGGGGGGAGACAGAGAGGGGGGGGGGGAGAGACAGGGAGATGGGGGGAGAGAGAGAGAGAGGGAGAGAAAGAGAGAGAGAGAGAGAGAGAGAGAGAGAGAGAGAGAGAGAGAGAACTCCATATTCCCCAGGTAGACACCCAAGTATTTAAAACCACCTTTTTTCCACACTAGACCCCCTGGTACTGAAGGCTGCTCTCCTCCCCACTCCCCAACTAAAATGGCTTCACTTTTGGTCCAGTTTATTTTTGCAGAAGATAAAACCTGAAAGTCATTTAAAATGTCAGTTAAAACACTCACATCTTTCTGTGAGTTTATCATTACTACCAGGTCATCTGCATATGCTGACAGACAGATACAGGTATTGGTGTGTGGAATGTTAAAACCAGAAAGATGACCTCTCAATCTGTTTAAAAGAGGTTCAATTGCTATTGTGTAAAGCATGCATGACAAAGCACAGCCTTGCCTGATATCTCTCAACACTTTAAAAGGAGCACATAAACCACCATTAACCTTCACTACACTCTCAGTTTCACTGTACAACACCCTGATCATGGCTATAAAACCTGGATTGAACCCGAAGGTTTCCATCACCTTTCACAAATATTCATGTTCAACCCGTTCAAACACCTTTTCCTGATCTAAAAAAATCAGACCAGTCTTCAAGCCCAACAGTCTGGAGACGTCCAAAATGTCACAAATTAAATATACATTGTCAAATATAGACCTATCAGGCACACAGTACGACTGGTCCCGGTGAATGATCTGCTCCATAACCTTGGTCAGTCTCGAGGCTAATGCTTTTGAGAGCAGCTTGATGTCAGTGCACAGTAGTGACACCGGGCACCAGTTCTTCAGGTGGGTCAGGTCTCCCTTTTTTGGCAGCAGGGTCAGGATGGCTCTCCTGCAACTCAACGGGAGCTGACCAACATTCATGCTGTCCTGTAGGACCTCCAGCACATTCTGCCCTATTACTGCCCAGAAGGCCTTGTAGAATTCAACAGGGAGACCGTCTATACCTGGCGCCCACCCATTCTCTATGCCTTGTAGAGCTTTGTGGAGTTCTGCCAGCGTCAATTCTCCATCCAGTTCCCTGGCCATTTGCTCAGAGAGCTTCGGCAGGTCTTTCAGAAATCTCTCCTTCACTATCTGTGCCCCTGACCTCTCACTGCTGTATAGCTTCGAGTAGAAGCTTACTGTCTGCTTGCGAATTTTCAATTCAATTCAGTTCAATTCAATTTTATTCGTATATCGTTTTTAACAAAGAGCATTGTCTCAAAGCAGCTTTACACGAGAAACGACATAAGAAAACAACAAACATATAAACAGACAAACAGACAGACAGTCCTAGATGTTATCCCAAGTGAGCAAGCCTGAGGTGACTGAGACGACTGTGGCAAGGAAAAATTCCCTTAGATGGTAAGAGGAAGAAACCTTGAGAGGAACCAGACTCAAAAGGGAACCCATCCTCATTTGGGTGACAATTGTGTGATGCAGATACAGCATGTGTATAGTGTTATGTAAATCAATAAGGAGGTCGTTGTCCACAGCGCTGCTTGAATATCCCAATCCTCACAAGCAGAACCCGGCTGGAGCTGGTCCATCTCCGGATGCCACTGGAGCCGGCACAGTCTCTGTATGCCTCGGGATGGGTAGAAGAAGGGAAACAATGGAACAGCATTAGCGTAGCTGCTGTTCATAATCGTAGCAGCACTAGATGATAATGTGCATTTAATCAGACGTACTTGAGCACAAGGTTATGGGATGTGTTAAATGAATGCCAGGCTGAAGAGATAAGTCTTTAGTCTACATTTAAACTGGGAGACTGTGTCTGAGCCCCGAACACTGTCAGGAAGACTATTCCAAAGTTTAGGAGCTAAATACGAAAACGCTCTACCCCCTTTTGTGGACTTTGATATTCTGGGAACTATTAGAAGTCCGGAATTTTGTGATCTTAAAGAGCGTGGTGGATTGTTTTCAGTGGGCTCAATTTCAGTGGGCTCAGGTAAGAGATTCCCTGATTCTGTTCGCACAGCATGTATAAATCTTTTGCTCTAAACTGAAGAAGAACTTAGAAGGATCATCCATCTGTGTCACACTTGTGAAGCGTGAGTGGACCAGCACCCCCTGTGCTGTAATGTCTAACAGGTAGTTCATTTTAGCTTTTTTACTTTTAAGGGCTTCAATATGCCCTCGATTTCCGGTGGCCTCCAAACGCTGGAGCTCCACTATTTCTATCTCCAGAGCATTCATAGATCTAACAATGTCTCTTGTGACACTGAGAGTGTACTGTTGACAGAATACTTTGATCTGCGTTTTGGTAAAATCCCACCACTCTTGTAAAGAGTTAAAAGCTGCCTTCTCAGATTTAAAACAATTCCATAAATAAATAAAAGACTCTCTAAAATTAGCATCTTCTAACAGGGCAGTGTTAAAATGGCAGTAGGCACTCCTATTCTTTTTACTGATGGTACACTGTACCATACTGTGGTCAGAGATACCTACTGGAACAATAAAACACTTAGTAAAAAAAGTCAGTTGATGCTTAAAACCATAAAAACGGTCTAATCTCACCAGGGAGAGTGTGTTGTCTGTGGAGTGGGCCCATGTGTACTGTCTCTGTTTTCTATTTAGGCTCCTCCATACATCACTTAGCCCATGGGCCTCAATCATCTCCCACTGGTGCTTACGGGAAGCCATGTAAGGTTCTGCGTGGTTCCGATCTAAAATATCTGCTGTGCAGTTAAAATCACCACCCAGAATTAAAATGTTAGTAGTGTTGCTATGAGCAATGACACTGTTCAGTTTATCTAAAAAAGTCATCCTCTCCACTGCATTGGTGGGAGTGTACACACAGATAAAAACTAAAATCTCATTCTCATAAAATGCTTTTACTTTTAAAAGCCTCCCATTTAAAATCTCTTTGACTGAATAAGAACAAGGAATAAAACTGCGAGCAAAGAGCAAGGCGTCTCCACCACTGAGCGATGTGTTGTGACTTAAAATTGCCAGCCCATCCCACTCCTTCACCCAATCAGCAGCATTGTTATCGCTGTGGGTTTCCTGCAGCATCATGACATCAATCTGCTTTTGCTTCACAAGTTCATATAACTTAATTCTCTTATTATATTCTCTTGCTCCATTAACATTCGAGCTCGCAACATGAATCTCATTTATTAAAAAGTATAGATAAAAGAAACAGAGGGTAAAAACCACTCTATCATAAAACACAGCACACATTCTACAAATCATCCTCAGGATTGTCCTTATTCACTTTAGTGATCAGTTTCTTTAAACAATAGATTTCCACATCAATAAAAGCGCCTTCTCTTCTGAAATGTTTAACATCATTAATAAACTGTTTCCTGTCTGGGAAAAACTCTTCAGCTACCACATTTTTTTGCCACTTGGTGGTTCTTAGAATCTCTTTAATGTCCTCAGCAGCGTAAACAACACTTAGCTGTTCTTCTTGTGAGGCGAAGTTAAAAACAGAATCTGACAAGCAACCTTCACTGTCTGACTCTCTATCATCTGTTTTTGTTTCTTTCTTAGCTTGCTTTTTTCCAAGTCCCTTACCTTGTTTCTTTCTCTTAGTTGGTACTTTAAAAGTGGTCTCGCCCTCCATCTCCACATCTCCCCCATCCCCATGCACTGGTGTAGTGACTGGTGCTTCCAAGCAACAGCTCTGCACCTCTGTGCCTGCCTCTGCCAGCGCAGGCAGCTCCAGCACTGCACCAGAATCCACCGAGCATGGCCTCTCCGGGTCCGGTTCAGTCAAGCAGGGCTTTTCTTGGTCTTGTTCAATCCCTTTGGACCTTACCGAGACCAGTTCAGCTAAGCAGGACTTCACCATGACCGGTTCAGCTGCGCAGGACTCTTCTGGGGTTATTGTAGCTCCAGTGGGCTTCTGGGCTGCAGGCTGGGCTTGGGGTTCGCTCTCTGTCAGTTCTGGTGCAGCAGCCACTCCGGGGCTTTCCACAGCCGGCCGAACTGTAGCCACAGGGGGAACGACCACAGCCGGCTCAGCTGCTACCTGCCCCGGTCGCTCAGAAACACCGGGGTCACTTTGCCTTTCAGGACAGGCTCGAGCAAGATGCCCTGTTTTACCACATTTAAAACATTTAATATCTGCATCTGATGACACAAAGATGTTGTACTCAAAACCATCAACACTGAATTTGAAAACAGCATTTAGCTCTTCCACACCCTCTTTAAACACCATGAAAACCATTCTCCTAAATGACACCAGATGCTTAACAAGTGAGGACTTACAGCCAAGGGGGATTCTCTTAATGGGGGAGACCAGACGCCCGTACCAAGAAAGCTCTTTTGTAATTATTTCATCAGAAATAAAAGGAGGGACATTGGACAGTATAACCTTTTTTGCAGGGGAACTTAGGGGGGAAACCAGTCTGAGTTCATTATTAATCACGATTCTCTTCCCAGTCAGTTTAGTCACTTTATCAACGTCATTCAAAAAAACCACAATAGCACTGTTCATGCAGGAGACAGCGACAATATTCTCGTGCCCCACCACATCACCAATTGCTAACACATGGAAATGCAAAAAATAGCATTAAATGCGAAAAAAATGGCAAGACGCCAACCGCTCTCACACGCTCAACACGCCACCCTCGCTCTTCCGCCATGCATGCACAGAGAGAGAGAGAGAGAGAGAGAGAGAGAGAGAGGATATTAATTCAGTCTGATGTGAAGGCTAACACAGAGCAGTGTCTAAGTGAATACAGAAAAAAAGATGTGAAGTTTGTGGGCAGTCAGTGGGCAGTCGGTGATCTGAGGTTGCGTGTCGCTAATGAGATTTCTGTTTCAACTCCAGCATATTAAAGAGAACAGCTTATGATGAACATATTAAACAGACATCTTTGATCAGGACATGTTGCCAAACAAGCGACTGATTCACCCAGTCCAACTCTAAAGAGCTTCCAGATAAAACCAGACGAAACCTCAGACAGGATAAATGTCCACAGCTACAGATGTTCATTAAAAGGTCAAATGATTCAAAACCTGATTCAAAACAGAGTCATGAGGAGACTTGAGGATAAGATGTGTTTCAGAGGAACAGACCCCTGTTAAAGGGACAGTTCTGTAGCCAGTCTGGAGGTGGAGCACCACCAACATCACCAGAGCACAAAGAAGAGAATTTCAGGACATTGACTATTCCACACTTCTAAAGATCTGATGTAGAATATCTGACTGCGTCACAGCTGCACTTACTGACCACTTAGTAATTTACTGCTGGTTCTTCATTTACACTAAAAATGACTTTAAGATTCAAGTGAAATAAAATTCGGTGCAGTGCCAGGTGAAGTGAATAAGACTGATGATCTCCTCGTCATGGCACCTGTTACTGGGTGGGATATATTAGGCAGCAAGTGAACATTTTGTCCTCAAAGTTTGAGTGAGGACCAAGAGCATCTCCAAAACTGCATCTCTTGTGGGGTGTTCCCGCAATTGTCAGTATCTATCAAAAGTGTCCTTTATGTCCTGTAGATCCTTTAAGTCCTGTAAGATGTGAGCTGGGGCCCATGGAGGCCCCGTAGAGTCTCCACCTCACACTTTATAGGACTTAAAGGATCTGCTGCTAACATCTTAGTGCCATATCCCACAGCACACCTTCAGGGATCTAGTGGAGTCGATGCCTAGACGAGTCAGGGCTTTTTTAGCAGCAGAAGGGGGACCAACACAATGTTAAGATTTAGTTGTCTTTATTTGTCACATGTTCGTTACGACACAGTGAAATTCTTTCTTTGCATATGCTATCCTTGGGGGTTGGGGTCAGTGCGCAGGGTCAGCCATGGTGCAGTGCCCCAGGAGCAGTGTAGGTTAGGGGCCTTGCTCAAGGGCCCAATGGCGGCAGCTTGGCGGTGCTGGGGCTTGGACCCTGATTTCTCGCTCCACAGCACAAAGAGAGACAGAGAATCTGATCAAACAGCTAGAGTCAGGTGCAGCTCCTGTCTCGCTGAGGTGAAGCTCCTCTGTGGTCATGACTGGAGGGGAAAGCAGTGTGTTAGATCAGACATTTTCACACACGTTTCCCTACATTGTCCTGGAGCAGAGGCAGGAACGGAAAGCAGGAACAGTTTGCTGTTTGTTTGTTTGTTTTAATTCATCAGATAAGGATCAGAAGATCAGGACAAACTCAAGCTGAGGAACATGAGGGGAACTTTAATGGTTCCAAGCTGCCCGTGTTTCCACGAGTAGATTAGATGTAAAGAGATTCAGAAGGTTTATTGTATCCGCTCATCAGATCACATCCATTCCAATTTGAGTGTGAGGACATTTTCATTACAGAGTCTGTTAACGTACAACAAATGTGTTCATGTGAAATAATCAGATGAATTTTTTTCCACCAAATAGAATTATTCTGAATAAACCCCAGCGACGTTCAGCTGCTCCTCTGCTGCGTCACAGCGTCTCGATTTTAATTAGGTTTAAACTGAATGGATGGGAAATTGCATCATTTCTGCTGAAGTGATGAAGAGTGATGATGAGGATGGCGATGATGTGTTTGAGAAGAACATTTACAGGAACGTGACGAAGACTCTGCACCTTAAATGATCCTCATCATTACTGACATCTGCTGCTGCTGCAATGATCTTCTCCTGGAGCAAACCATCTTCTCAGAGAATAAATTCAAAATGCTGAACCCTCCAAAGGCAGCAGGTGCATGAGGAGCATCTTTATTTAAATTTCCTTATAAAAATTTATATTAGAGAAACAGAGCAAGATTCTTACAGTAAATAAATATAAAATAAAAAACAGCATGTTTTCTGTCTGAGTGTCAGGTGTGTGTGTGTGTGTGTGTATGTTGTTCTGTAGCAAAATGACAGATTGTGTAAATAATGTTTTATATTATACTTTTATGTCAGGTTTAGAGAATTTAGAAATATTTAAAAGAGAAAGAAAGTTCTTTTTTTTGCATTATTTCTCTGGATTTAAAGTAAGCAGGTTTGTGATACTGATCTTCTTTACTGCTTTGAACAAAAGGTCAGATCTTCCTCATGTCTAATCTCTCTTATTGTAGTGTGTGATCAGACGATACTCTGATGGATCTAAAAGAAGAAAGAGAATGAAGTTTAAAACTGCAGTCAGTAACATCGTCTGTTTTAATTAATCTCCAAATCCTGCTGCAGTTCCTCCTTCGGCCTCCAGGGGTCAGTGTATACTGGTCAGTGAATCCTGGTCAGTGACCTCTGCTCTCTGCTGTAGTTCATACTGCTGCTGCTGATGGCAGTTCATGCAGAAACGCAGCGGAGCAAATCATTTCACAGCTGCAAATAATGCACATAACTTTCATTTATTCATGATGCACATGGAAAATGCAAAAATGTATATTATTATTATTTCTTCTGTTAATAAACACTGCAGGGATCAGGATCACTTCCCTGATTCCCCCGTGACAAGTGAACTGCAGAAGTTTACCTCCTGATGATTCTGCAGCTTTGTAACCTTCTGAAACTCCATGCTCTGACCCACTGTACTGGTTTCTGCTCTGAAGCGTGATCCTGAGGCTCATTTTTCCTGCTGTATAAAATAAAGTTGTATGCTGAAAGAATAATGATGAAATAAGACTTGAGTTGAAGAAACAAAGAAGCCCTGGTGCTGTTAATATGTTCCATCTGGTTTCATAAGAAAGCGTGAATTTAATAGAAAGACATGTTTACTGAGTGCATCACAGCAAGCGGCTCTGTCTCCAGGCAAACAAGGACAGACTGCGACTGAATCATCCTCCAACACTGCAGAGAAAAGTTTCATAAAGACTCAGGGCCATGATGGAGCTCAAGATCACTGCACTGCTGTACAGATGCAACACTGTCACTGCAACACTGTCACTGCAAGACTTTCACTGCAACACTGTCACTGCAAGACTTTCACTGCAAGACTTTCACTGCAAGACTTTCACTGCAACACATTCACTGCAACACTGTCACTGCAACACTGTCACTGCAAGACTTTCACTGCAACACTGTCACTACAACACTCACTGCAACACTGTCACTGCAACACTCACTGCAACACTGTCACTGCAACACTTTCACTGCAACACATTCACTGCAACACTGTCACTGCAACACTGTCACTGCAACACTTTCACTGCAACACTTTCACTGCAACACTGTCACTGCAACACTTTCACTGCAACACTGTCACTGCAACACTGTCACTGCAACACTGTCACTGCAACACTGTCACTGCAACACTTTCACTGCAACACTGTCACTGCAACACTGTCACTGCAACACTGTCACTGCAACACTTTCACTGCAACACTGTCACTGCAACACTGTCACTGCAACACTGTCACTGCAACACTTTCACTGCAACACTGTCACTGCAACACTTTCACTGCAACACTGTCACTGCAACACTGTCACTGCAACACTGTCACTGCAACACTTTCACTGCAACACTGTCACTGCAACACTGTCACTGCAACACTTTCACTGCAACACTGTCACTGCAACACTGTCACTGCAACACTGTCACTGCAACACTGTCTCTGCAACACTGTCACTGCAACACTGTCACTGCAACACTGTCACTGCAACACTTTCACTGCAACACTGTCACTGCAACACTTTCCCTGCAACACTGTCACTGCAACACTTTCACTGCAAGACTTTCACTGCAACACTTTCACTGCAACATTTTCACTGCAAGACTTTCACTGCAACACTGTCACTGCAACACTGTCACTGCAACACTTTACTGAGTGCATCACAGCAAGCGGCTCTGTCTCCAGGCAAACAAGGACAGACTGCGACTGAATCATCCTCCAACACTGCAGAGAAAAGTTTCATAAAGACTCAGGGCCATGACGGAGCTCAAGATCACTGCACTGCTGTACAGACGCAACACTGTCACTGCAACACTGTCACTGCAAGACTTTCACTGCAAGACTTTCACTGCAACACTTTCAATGCAACACTGTCACTGCAAGACTTTCACTGCAACACTGTCACTGCAAGACTGTCACTGCAACACTTTCACTGCAACACTGTCACTGCAACACTTTCCCTGCAACACTGTCACTGCAACACTGTCACTGCAACACTTTAACTGCAAGACTTTCACTGCAACACTGTCACTGCAACACTGTCACTGCAACACTGTCACTGCAACACTTTCACTGCAAGACTTTCACTGCAAGACTTTCACTGCAAGACTTTCACTGCAACACTTTCAATGAAACACTGTCACTGCAAGACTTTCACTGCAACACTGTCACTGCAAGACTTTCACTGCAACACTGTCAATACAACACTCACTGCAACAATGTCACTGCAACACTCACTGCAACACTGTCACTGCAACACTCACTGCAACACTTTCACTGCAACACTTTCACTGCAACACTGTCATTGCAACACTGTCACTGCAACACTTTCACTGCAACACTGTCACTGCAAGACTGTCACTGCAACACTTTCACTGCAACACTGTCACTGCAAAACTTTCACTGCAACACTGTCACTGCAAAACTTTCCCTGCAACACTGTCACTGCAACACTTTCACTGCAAGACTTTCACTGCAACACTTTCACTGCAACATTTTCAATGCAAAACTTTCCCTGCAACACTGTCACTGCAACACTTTCACTGCAAGACTTTCACTGCAACACTTTCACTGCAACATTTTCAATGCAACACTTTCACTGCAACACTGTCACTGCAACACTGTCACTGCAACACTCACTGCAAGACTTTCACTGCAACACTTTCACTGCAAGATTTTCACTGCAACACTTTCAATGCAACACTGTCACTGCAAGACTTTCACTGCAACACTGTCACTGCAAGACTATCACTGCAACACTGTCAATACAACACTCACTGCAACAATGTCACTGCAACACTCACTGCAACACTTTCACTGCAACACTTTCACTGCAACACTTTCACTGCAACACTTTCACTGCAACACTGTCATTGCAACACTGTCACTGCAACACTTTCACTGCAACACTGTCACTGCAACACTGTCACTGCAACACTTTCACTGCAAGACTTTCACTGCAACACTGTCACTGCAACACTGTCACTGCAACACTGTCACTGCAAGACTTTCACTGCAACACTTTCACTGCAAGACATTCACTGCAACACTGTCACTGCAACACTGTCACTGCAACACTGTCACTGCAAGACTTTCACTGCAACACTTTCACTGCAAGACATTCACTGCAACACTGTCACTGCAACACTGTCACTGCAACACTTTCTCTGCAACACTGTCACTGCAATACTTTCACTGCAAGACTTTCACTGCAAGACTTTCACTGCAACACTGTCACTGCAACACTGTCACTGCAACACTGTCACTGCAACACTTTCACTGCAACACTGTCATTGCAACACTGTCACTGCAACACTGTCACTGCAACACTGTCACTGCAACACTGTCATTGCAACACTGTCACTGCAACACTGTCACTGCAACACTTTCCCTGCAACACTGTCACTGCAACACTGTCACTGCAACACTGTCACTGCAACACTTTCCCTGCAACACTGTCACTGCAACACTTTCACTGCAACACTTTCACTGCAAGACTTTCACTGCAACACTGTCACTGCAAGACTGTCACTGCAACACTTTCACTGCAAAACTGTCACTGCAACACTGTCAATGCAACACTGTCACTGCAACACTGTCACTGCAACACTTTCCCTGCAACACTGTCACTGCAACACTTTCACTGCAAGACTTTCACTGCAACACTGTCACTACAACACTTTCACTGCAAGACTTTCACTGCAACACTGTCACTGCAACACTGTCACTGCAACACTGTCACTGCAACACTTTCCCTGCAACACTGTCACTGCAACACTTTCACTGCAACACTGTCACTGCAAGACTTTCACTGCAACACTGTCACTGCAACACTTTCACTGCAACACTGTCACTGCAACACTGTCACTGCAAGACTTTCACTGCAACACTGTCACTGCAACACTTTCACTGCAACACTTTCACTGCAACACTGTCACTGCAACACTTTCACTGCAACACTGTCACTGCAACACTGTCACTGCAACACTCACTGCATGCAGTCTGAGCGCTCTGTGCGGCAGAGTGTAAGGAACCAATCGAATAGAATAAATAATATTCACTCTACACACGTTACTGTACACTTTACTGTACACATGTGACTCTACACACGTCGCTCGACAGACGTCACTCTACACACGTTACTGGACACATGTGACTCTACACACGTCGCTCTACACACGTCGCTCTACAGACGTCACTCTACACATGTTACTGTACACACATCACTCTACACACGTCACTGTACACAAATCACTCTACACACATTACTGTACACACATCACTCTACACAAATCACTCTGCACACGTTACTGTACACACATCACTCTACACACATCACTCTACACAAATCACTCTACACAAATCACTCTACACACATCACTCTACACACATCACTGTACACACATCACTCTACACACATCACTCTACACAAATCACTCTACACAAATCACTCTACACAAATCACTCTACACACATTACTGTATAGACATCACTCTACACACATCACTCTACACACATCACTGTACACACATCACTCTACACACAATACTCTACACACATCACTCTACACACATCACTGTACACACATCACTCTACACACATTACTCTACACACATCACTCTACACACATCACTCTACACACATCACTCTACAGACATTACTGTATAGACATCACTCTACACACATCACTCTACACACATTACTGTACACACATCACTCTACACATCACTCTACACACATTACTGTACACACATCACTCTACACACATTACTGTACACACATCACTCTACACACATTACTCTACACACATCACTCTACACACATTACTGTACACACATCACTCTACACACATCACTCTACACACATTACTGTACACACATCACTCTACACACCACTCTACACACATTACTGTACACACATCACTCTACACATCACTCTACACACATTACTGTACACACATCACTCTACACACCTCACTCTACACACATCACTCTACACACATTACTGTACACACGTTACTGTACACACATCACTCTACACACATTACTGTACACACATCACTCTACACACATCACTCTACACACATTACTGTACACACATCACTCTACACACGTTACTGTACACACATCACTCTACACACATCACTCTACACACATTACTGTACACACGTTACTGTACACACATCACTCTACACACATTACTGTACACATGTTACTGTACACACATTACTGTACACACATCACTCTACACACATTACTGTACACACATTACTGTACACACATCACTCTACACACATTACTGTACACACATCACTCTACACACATCACTCTACACACATCACTCTACACACATTACTGTACACACATCACTCTACACACATTACTGTACACACATCACTCTACACACATCACTCTACACACATTACTGTACACACATCACTCTACACACATCACTGTACACACATCACTGTACACACATCACTCTACATATCACTCTACACACATTACTGTACACACATCACTCTACATATCACTCTACACACATTACTGTACACACATCACTCTACACACATCACTCTACACACATCACTCTACACACATTACTGTACACACATCACTCTACACACATTACTCTACACACATTACTCTACACACATCACTCTACACACATCACTCTACACACATTACTGTACACACATCACTCTACACACATTACTGTACACACATCACTCTACACACATCACTCTACACACATTACTGTACACACATCACTCTACACACATCACTGTACACACATCACTCTACACACATTACTGTACACACATCACTCTACACACATTACTGTACACATGTGACTCTACACACGTCGCTCTACACACGTCGCTCTACAGACGTCACTCTACACATGTTACTGTACACACATCACTCTACACACGTCACTGTACACAAATCACTCTACACACATTACTGTACACACATCACTCTACACAAATCACTCTACACACATCACTGTACACACATCACTCTACACACGTTACTGTACACACATCACTCTACACACATTACTGTACACACATCACTCTACACACATCACTCTACACACGTTATTGTACACACATCACTCTACACACATTACTGTACACACATTACTGTACACACATCACTCTACACACATCACTGTACACACATCACTCTACACACATCACTGTACACACATCACTCTACACACATTACTGTACACATGTTACTGTACACACATCACTCTACACACATCACTGTACACACATCACTCTACACACATTACTGTACACACATCACTCTACACACATTACTGTACACATGTGACTCTACACACGTCGCTCGACAGACGTCACTCTACACACATTACTGTACACATGTGACTCTACACACGTCGCTCTACACACGTCGCTCTACAGACGTCACTCTACACATGTTACTGTACACACATCACTCTACACACGTCACTGTACACAAATCACTCTACACACATTACTGTACACACATCACTCTACACAAATCACTCTACACACGTTACTGTACACACATCACTCTACACAAATCACTCTACACAAATCACTCTACACACATTACTGTATAGACATCACTCTACACACAATACTCTACACACATCACTGTACACACATCACTGTACACACATCACTCTACACACATCACTCTACACACAATACTCTACACACATCACTCTACACACATCACTGTACACACATCACTCTACACACAATACTCTACACACATCACTCTACACACATCACTGTACACACATCACTCTACACACATCACTCTACACACATTACTCTACACACATCACTCTACACACATCACTCTACACACATCACTCTACACACATTACTGTACACACATCACTCTACACACATCACTCTACACACATTACTGTACACACATCACTCTACACACATCACTCTACACACATCACTCTACACACATCACTCTACACACATTACTGTACACACATCACTCTACACATTACTCTACACACATCACTCTACACACATCACTCTACACACATCACTCTACACACATTACTGTACACACATCACTCTACACACATCACTCTACACACATTACTGTACACACATCACTCTACACACATTACTCTACACACATCACTCTACACACATCACTCTACACACATTACTGTACACACATCACTCTACACACATCACTCTACACACATTACTGTACACACATCACTCTACACACATTACTGTACACACATCACTCTACACACATTACTCTACACACATCACTCTACACACATCACTCTACACACATTACTCTACACACATCACTCTACACACATTACTGTACACACATCACTCTACACACATCACTCTACACACATTACTGTACACATCACTCTACACACATTACTGTACACACATCACTCTACACACCTCACTCTACACACATCACTCTACACACATTACTGTACACACGTTACTGTACACACATCACTCTACACACATTACTGTACACACATCACTCTACACACATCACTCTACACACATTACTGTACACACATCACTCTACACACATCACTGTACACACATCACTCTACACACATTACTGTACACACATCACTCTACACACATTACTGTACACACATCACTCTACACAAATCACTCTACACACGTTACTGTACACACATCACTCTACACACATCACTCTACACAAATCACTCTACACAAATCACTCTACACACATTACTGTATAGACATCACTCTACACACAATACTCTACACACATCACTGTACACACATCACTGTACACACATCACTCTACACACATCACTCTACACACAATACTCTACACACATCACTCTACACACATCACTGTACACACATCACTCTACACACAATACTCTACACACATCACTGTACACACATCACTCTACACACATCACTCTACACACATTACTCTACACACATCACTCTACACACATCACTCTACACACATCACTCTACACACATCACTCTACACACATTACTCTACACACATCACTCTACACACATCACTCTACACACAATACTCTACACACATCACTCTACACACATCACTGTACACACATCACTCTACACACAATACTCTACACACATCACTGTACACACATCACTCTACACACATTACTGTACACACATCACTCTACACACATCACTCTACACACATTACTGTACACACATCACTCTACACACATTACTCTACACACATCACTCTACACACATTACTGTACACACATCACTCTACACACATCACTCTACACACATTACTGTACACACATCACTCTACACACATCACTCTACACACATTACTGTACACACATCACTCTACACACATTACTGTACACACATCACTCTACACACATCACTCTACACACATCACTCTACACACATCACTCTACACACATTACTGTATAGACATCACTCTACACACATCACTCTACACACATCACTCTACACACATTACTGTACACACATCACTCTACACACATCACTCTACACACATTACTGTACACACATCACTCTACACACATTACTGTACACACATCACTCTACACACATTACTCTACACACATCACTCTACACACATTACTGTACACACATCACTCTACACACCACTCTACACACATTACTGTACACACATCACTCTACACATCACTCTACACACATTACTGTACACACATCACTCTACACACCTCACTCTACACACATCACTCTACACACATTACTGTACACACGTTACTGTACACACATCACTCTACACACATTACTGTATAGACATCACTCTACACACAATACTCTACACACATCACTGTACACACATCACTGTACACACATCACTCTACACACATCACTCTACACACAATACTCTACACACATCACTCTACACACATCACTGTACACACATCACTCTACACACAATACTCTACACACATCACTCTACACACATCACTGTACACACATCACTCTACACACATCACTCTACACACATTACTCTACACACATCACTCTACACACATCACTCTACACACATCACTCTACACACATTACTGTACACACATCACTCTACACACATCACTCTACACACATTACTGTACACACATCACTCTACACACATTACTCTACACACATCACTCTACACACATTACTGTACACACATCACTCTACACACATCACTCTACACACATCACTCTACACACATTACTGTACACACATCACTCTACACATTACTCTACACACATCACTCTACACACATCACTCTACACACATCACTCTACAGACATTACTGTATAGACATCACTCTACACACATCACTCTACACACATCACTCTACACACATTACTGTACACACATCACTCTACACACATCACTCTACACACATTACTGTACACACATCACTCTACACACATCACTCTACACACATTACTGTACACACATCACTCTACACACATCACTCTACACACATCACTCTACACATTACTCTACACACATCACTCTACACACATCACTCTACACACATCACTCTACAGACATTACTGTATAGACATCACTCTACACACATCACTCTACACACATCACTCTACACACATTACTGTACACACATCACTCTACACACATCACTCTACACACATTACTGTACACACATCACTCTACACACATTACTCTACACACATCACTCTACACACATCACTCTACACACATTACTGTACACACATCACTCTACACACATTACTCTACACACCTCACTCTACACACATCACTCTACACACATTACTGTACACACGTTACTGTACACACATCACTCTACACACATTACTGTACACACATCACTCTACACACATCACTCTACACACATTACTGTACACACATCACTCTACACACATCACTGTACACACATCACTCTACACACATTACTGTACACACATCACTCTACACACATTACTGTACACACATCACTCTACACACATCACTCTACACACATTACTGTACACACATCACTCTACACACATCACTCTACACACATTACTGTACACACATCACTCTACACACATTACTCTACACACATCACTCTACACACATTACTGTACACACATCACTCTACACACATCACTCTACACACATTACTGTACACACATCACTCTACACATTACTCTACACACATCACTCTACACACATCACTCTACACACATCACTCTACAGACATTACTGTATAGACATCACTCTACACACATCACTCTACACACATCACTCTACACACATTACTGTACACACATCACTCTACACACATCACTCTACACACATTACTGTACACACATCACTCTACACACATTACTCTACACACATCACTCTACACACATTACTGTACACACATCACTCTACACACATCACTCTACACACATTACTGTACACACATCACTCTACACACATTACTGTACACACATCACTCTACACACATTACTCTACACACATCACTCTACACACATTACTGTACACACATCACTCTACACACATCACTCTACACACATTACTGTACACACATCACTCTACACACCACTCTACACACATTACTGTACACACATCACTCTACACATCACTCTACACACATTACTGTTCACACATCACTCTACACACCTCACTCTACACACATCACTCTACACACATTACTGTACACACGTTACTGTACACACATCACTCTACACACATTACTGTACACACATCACTCTACACACATCACTCTACACACATTACTGTACACACATCACTCTACACACATTACTGTACACACATCACTCTACACACATCACTCTACACACATTACTGTACACACATCACTCTACACACATTACTGTACACACATCACTCTACACACATCACTCTACACACATCACTGTACACACGTCACTCTACACACATTACTGTACACACATCACTCTACACACATTACTGTACACACGTCACTCTACACACATTACTGTACACACATCACTCTACACACATTACTGTACACACATCACTCTACACACATTACTGTACACACATCACTCTACACACATCACTCTACACACATCACTCTTCACACATTACTGTACACACATCACTCTACACACATCACTCTACACACATCACTGTACACACGTCACTCTACACACATCACTCTACACACATCACTGTACACACATCACTCTACACACATTACTGTACACACATCACTCTACACACATTACTGTACACATCACTCTACACACATTACTGTACACACATCACTCTACACACATTACTGTACACATCACTCTACACACATTACTGTACACACATCACTCTACACACATTACTGTACACACATTACTGTACACACATTACTGTACACATTACTGTACACACATTACTGTACACACGTTACTGTACACACATTACTGTACACACATTACTGTACACACGTTACTGTACACACATCACTCTACACACATCACTCTACACACATTACTGTACACACATTACTGTACACATTACTGTACACACGTTACTGTACACACGTTACTGTACACACATCACTCTACACACATTACTCTACACACATTACTCTTCACACGTCACTCTACACATGTCAATGAAAACATGTCACTGTAGACATGGTTTGAGTGTCACTGGATGGTTCTTTAGTAAATAAAAGATGGTAATTGTTGGTTAGAATGCCAACACCAATGCGTTCATCATCTCTGAGCATGACGTGAGGAGAGCCTTCAGGAGAGTGAACACCAGGAAAGCAGCATGACCAGATGGAATCTCAGGTCAAATCCTCAGAGCCTACGCTCACCAGTTAGCACCAGTGTTCACAGACATATTCAACCTCTCCTTAACCCAGTCAGCAATCCCCATGTGCTTCAAAGAGTTCATCATTGTTCCTGTCCCAAAGAAACCCCATCCTGCTTCCCTCAATGACTATCGCCCTGTAGCCCTGACCTCAGTAGTGATGAAGTGCTTTGAACGGCTGGTCAGAGACTTCATCATCACTTCACTTCCAGACACACTGGATCCATTACAGTTCGCCTACCGTCCGAACCGCTCCACCGACGATGCCATTTCTCACCTCCTTCACACATCACTCACTCACCTAGACACTAGAAAGGGGAATTATGTTAGAATGCTGTTTGTTGACTTCAGTTCAGCATTTAACACTATAATCCCCTCCACACTCACCACCAAGCTGGAGCACCTGGGACTTAGTCCATCTCTTTGTCAGTGTATCTCCAGTTTCCTAACTGGCAGACCACAGGCAGTAAGGATGGGCAGACATGTCTCAGCCTCACTCACCCTCAGCACTGGAGCCCCCAGGGTTGTGTTCTGAGCCCCCTGCTGTACTCTTTGTACACGTATGACTGCAGGGCCACTACCAAGTCCACCAACATTATCAAGTTTGCTGACGACACTGTTGTGGTCGGATTGATCTCCGACAACAATGAGACGGCCTACCTGGAGGAGATTAAGGCTCTGGAGGACTGGTGCCAGAGGAACAACCTCCACCTTAACGTCAGCAAGACTAAGGAGCTGATAGTGGACTTCAGCAGAAAGCAGGAGAGGAACTACCAGACCCCTGTGATCAACAGCAGCCCAGTGGAGAGAGCGGACAGCTTCAGATACCTCGGTGTTCACATCACGCAGGATCTGTCATGGTCCTGTCACATCCACACCGTGGTGAAGAAGGCCTGACTGCGTCTCTTCCACCTCAGACGCTTGAGAGACTTTAGACTGCCTGCTAAGGTGCTAAGGAATTTTTATTCCTGCACCATAGAGAGCATCCTGACGGGAAACATCACCACCTGGTTCGGGAACAGCACCATGCAGGACAGACGAGATCTTCAGAGGGTGGTGCGATCAGCTGAGCGCATCATCCATACCGAGCTCCCTGACCTGCACTCAATCTACAACAATCGGTGCTGGACAATACCACTGCTCTCATCACCTCATTCCACTTCGTGACCACCCAGTACTGCTGCTGTCTGCACCTTGGACACTATTGCACTACACTCTATTCAGTTTACAAGTTATATAACTTTATATAAATTTATAATTTTACATAACTTTGCATCACAGCTGTTGTATTTTACACTTCCTGTATGTACATTTTACACTTTTACACATATACATATTCTTATTTTATATACACATTATGTATACATACCCTACTTTATTTATATTTATTATATTTTATTCTGTTTTTATTCTATTATACTTTTTGCTACTGTGAACTTGTTTTTATATCTTTATATTTCGTATTTTAGTATAATTCGTATTCTTATTTTTTATATTTCATATTTTTGTATTTTATTTTTATATTTTTTATCTTGTCTTTTGTTCTGTCCTTATTCCTTTTCCTAGGGTCATAACAGTGGTGTAAGCTTTTCACTGCATATCACACTGTGTATGATTATGTATGTGACTAATAAAATTTGAATTTGGTTAGTAATGATTGGTTAGTAATGGTTGGTTAGTACTGGTTGGTCGGTAATGGTTGGTTAGTAATGGTCAGTTGGTAATGGTTGGTTGGTTGGTTAGTAATGGTTAGTAATGGTCGGTTGGTAATGGGGGGTTGGTTGGTAATAGTTGGTAATGGTATGTTAGTAATGATTGGTTGGTAATAGTTGGTTAGTAGTGGTTGGTTGGTAATGGTTGATTAGTAGTGGTTGGTTGGTAATGGTCAGTTGGTAATGGTTGGTTGGTTGGTTGGTAATGGTTAGTAATGGTCAGTTGGTAATGGTACCAACCAACATCAGTTGGTTGGTAATGGTTAGAAATGGTCGATTGGTAATGGTTGGTTGGTCGGTTGGTAATGGTTGGTTGGTAACGGTTAGTAATGGTCGGTTGGTAAATCACTGTAGTATTAAAGGAATAAAATATTTGTTCTGTAATGAGAAAATAATTAAGTAATGAAAATAAGGAACTCTTATTAAGGAACAGTTTTCATCTCTAGTTTCACTTCCAGCAATACCAGAATCCTGTGACGATCTCTTTGTTTCGATCATGAAGACAGAAGGATTCTTATTTCTATTTGAAATGCCTTGTACTAAGTGTCACTTCCTCTGGCACTCATGTGATTGGATTTTATTAGACCTCAGATCAAAGCATCTGGAAGAGAAGTAAATGTTAGTGACTGAATCCTGGAAGACGAGGGAATAAAGCAGCGCTGCAGGTTGATCCTGATGCAGGAAATGGTCAGTTTACGGCAGGAACTCACTGCTCACTGCTATATGCACAAACACAATGATTCTGTAGAGCAGAAGGAGAGTGAAGATGCAGCATGATGAGCAGCTGATGATCCACAGAATGAGGAGCTTGGCACCGGCGCAGGTTCAGGACACCAGACCAGACATTTTCACTGCTGGTGTGATATTCTCTGTAGTGTTATTTCACACAGTGACATTTCAATCCATGAAATATCCATCATCTCCACACTGGGGTGTTCCTGCTTATACCATCTGTGCTCTGTTACTCAGACAATAAATGAGATGCTCTGTGCTCATGGAGGCCAGATTTATCCTCGCCATGATATCTGACAGAGTGTTAGCTCTACAAGGAATTTTAAATATCAGCACCTTCAATTATCAATTTCCTGCTACATCTGAGCATTAGACGCTGAGCAAGACCCACTGTATCATAATAATAATAAGAGACTCCTTACACACACACACACACACACTGATACACAGCACTGACACTGAAGACTCCTTACACACATCATACACATACACACACAGGAAACTTCACAATATCAGTGATTAGTTCATCTCTTCATGTGGAGCATCACTGTACATGCCCCTGTGAATGAGCCGTTGCTATGGAAATGATAAAGTATCAGAGTAAGCATATTAATATAAACCTGCGCAACAGTCAGAGCTGCTGTTAGAGAGAATTAATCAACACTTGATCCACCAATCAGAGTACAGAACTCATCAGCTCTGTGAGAGGAATGTCTTCATTTGTTGTCATGGATCATGTGACCCAAGACAATCAGATTCCACATTCATTCCCTGTGAGACTGACCCCAATACCAGCAGCGCTGCAGGAGAGGTAAATGTACAGTGGGGAAACATGCGAGAGAGTGTTGTGGATCCTGCAGGTGTGTTCTGCCCCCTGCTGGTCACGGCTGCTACTGCACTGAACAGGGATTGACTCTAATAAAGAACTTTATTAAAAACACAAAGATTTTAAATGAGTGTAAAGGACAGCTCTGTTACAGTGTCTGTGAAACCAAACCTCTCAACATCTTGCTTTTAAAAACATTCCTTCATCTACTTAAAGTCGTTCATGCTGAAACACATTCCATCAATTTACACTCAACTGTTTGTGATATGATGAGTTTTAGTGATTGTGGTGAAAATTAGCAGGTTGATATTGATTGTGGTTTATTCTGCTGAAGTGAATGAGTATGAAGTGAATTTACTTTGAATTCCATCAGAAAATCTAGAACTAGCTTTCCCAATCTAGCATGAAGGAATCATCTGCAGGATTTATTAATATTCTTAAACATCACATAATGTTCCTATGATCTAAAAACACTAACATCACTGATCCTCTGTGGTTTATTCCCATGTGAACCGAAAAGGCAGATCCTTCATCTTCTCCTGGTAGATCTGGTCAAACATCTCGCTCTGGGCCACAGTGAAGGTGTTCTTCCAATCTCCAAATGTCCCTGAAACATTCCAATCATGAATTAAGAAACCTCAAATGAAGATTTTTTTTTTATCTCTGAAAAAGTGCAGTATTTATGGAGGTAAGCCATTTTTTCTGCAGTGTATAGATGGTGTGTGAACTCTGACCTTTGCGCATGAACTGGCCCTTCTGTAGCAGATCTTCAGGAAGAAACTCGTAGTTTGCTTTTGGGTCTTTCTTCATGTTCTTGAAGGTTGTTTTCTCCACAATGCGACGCAGAGCAGCTTCACTCAGATCTCTACCCAAGAACCTGCAGATCTTCTCCACAGCTGACATCAGATCCTGAAACGTCCAGGAGGCACCGGACATCAGATATCAGACATCAGACTGAGCGCAAACAGCTATATGTTTATGGTTGATTGAAGATACACTTCACTTGAACAAAACCCCTCATTAGCTCCAGCCGCTGCACTAATTTCACTCTTTAATGTTTATGGTCAGTTTCTATATGTAGAATTGTTGTGTTTGTTTGTTGTATTTGTTGTGTTTGTTTGTTGTGTTTGTTTGTTGCATTTGTTGTGTTTGTTTGTTGCATTTGTTGTGTTTGTTGTTGTGTTTGTTTGTTGTGTTTGTTTGTTGTTGTGTTTGTTGTTGTTTTTGCTGTAAACTCTGTGCTTCTTGTTTACCGTGATCATGTCCTCATACATCAGGAAGAGGATGTTGTACTGGTCTCGGTGTTTGTACCACTCTTGCATGTGATCAAACCACGACGATCCAGCAACTGCACAATCATCAACACTTAATACAGCAACAACCATCACAATCCTATTAACTTACATTCTGATCTAATGCCCTGAGTCTGATCTAATGCCCTGAGTCTGATCTAATGGTCTGAGTCTGATCTAATGCCCTGAGTCTGAGTCTGATCTAATGGTCTGAGTCTGATCTAATGGTCTGAGTCTGATCTAATGCCCTGAGTCTGATCTAATGGTCTGAGTCTGATCTAATGCCCTGAGTCTGAGTCTGATCTAATGCCCTGAGTCTGATTCTAATCTAATGCCCTGAGTCTGATTCTGATCTAATGCCCTGGGTCTGAGTCTGATCTAATGCCCTGAGTCTGAGTCTGATCTAATGCCCTGAGTCTGATTCTGATCTAATGCCCTGGGTCTGAGTCTGATCTAATGCCCTGAGTCTGAGTCTGATCTAATGCCCTGAGTCTGATTCTGATCTAATGCCCTGGGTCTGAGTCTGATCTAATGCCCTGAGTCTGATTCTGATCTAATGCCCTGAGTCTGAGTCTGATCTAATGCCCTGAGTCTGATTCTAATCTAATGCCCTGGGTCTGATTTAATGCCCTAAATCTGATCTAATGCCCTGGGTCTGATTCTAATCTAATGCCCTGGGTCTGATTTAATGCCCTAAATCTGATCTAATGCCCTGGGTCTGATTCTGATGCAGATCATATGGACCTCCAGATGGAACTCTATGGAACACTCAGTAAACACAGCAGAACCTTCAGCCTCACCTTCTCCAGCCAGATACTGCTGCAGAAACTCCTCAAAGCTCTTCGGGTTCTCCAGCGTGGTTAACGCGTGGCAGAAGTGGAAATAAGACACCACGTTGTCCTTAGGGTTCCTCATCACATAGACAATCTGTCATTTAAACCAAACAAGAGAACATGAGAGTCACTTTCTCCAGTCGTGTCTCTGGAACCCAACACCAGATAGTGGCTCTATGGCAGAAACTCCACTGAGGAACCCTGAGGTTCTCTTTTTCCTAAGAACCTCAAAATACTGTCTGTTTAACATTTAAGATAAAAGTCATTTACAACTTAATGACTTATTATTATTAAAAATGAAATATTTAATTTTAAAATACACTGCATTGCAAATATGTGCAATAAAAAAATATGAACTGCACTTATAAAAATTAAAATGATGTAAGAAGAACATTATTATATATTAGTTAAAAGTGTAGTGATGTTTCTGTATAAACCAGGGGGAACTGGAGTACTTTAGCCTTTTTGTCCTTCAGGCCAGGGGGCATGAGCCTGGGCAGGAGGTGAGATGCAAACAGGCGAGGAGACGGTCGTGAAGTATAATCTGAGTGACCTTCAGGAAACTCAAGCCATGGCATTTTCTCGAGATTATTGGGAATGTCACTTCTCTGCTCCAAATCTGGCTCACAGATTAGCGTGATGATGTTCTGAGTCCATATTGTACCTGGGAAAACATCCATCATGCTATGAGGTCACTGTATCATTCTATGACGTCACTGTATGGCAGTACGCTTTAACCCTTCTCTGATATCACGTAAGTCCATCAGATTAGATTTCTCTGACTCACCTGACTTTGGGTATGTCACCAGAAAAACGTCGCTGTCTCGTATTTGGAAGCTTTGCAGAGAGTCAATGTGTTCCGCTGTCGTCATCCCGATTGCAAAAATAAGACCTTTATATTTACAGAGGTACTCATTGATCTGTTCCATTATACCTGCTGTGGAGCGCCAGGAGTTTAAACTTCTGCAAGCTCTCCACACATCAGGGTTTTTAGAGTGAGTCGGTGCAGGTGGACTTTGGACTTTGACCATGTAGGACAGTGTAGATAACACACACACACACACACACACAAACACAACAATTAAATAATATAAAAGGAGATTGTTTTAGTGTTTCTATGCATCATGTGCTGATCCTTTGTACATCTAACTTTCAGCCTGTTCCACTGACCGTATGTGAGCTTTGGGTTGGTTTGATAATAAAGCAGGTTGTAAAAGCAGGTTAATCACAAACCCTGGCAACCTGCAGTGGGGAGATATGACTGATGTTTACTCTCATTACCACTGACTTCCTAGTCATCCAGAAGACTCAGGACAGGGACAGTTCATGGTTTTATTCGGGAGTTTATTGTGTTAAGGGTTTAAATGATTTTTAGTGTTTAGGAGTTTTAAAAGTTTGACCAGTTGCGTCTGCACTGAAGGCCATGGGGGAATCTGGAGGATCACACAGATACGGTCAGTCTAAACCTTTAACTGTGTTCATACCACAATAGCACAGGATGTTGATTAATTTTCTGATTTATAACAGCAGCTCTGAAAGGATCGCAGGCTGTACTTCAAATCACAGGTCTATATTACATGGTTTCTATAGCAACAGCTCGTTCACAGGGACGTGTAAATGACAGACGCTCCACATAAACAGATTAAACAAACCTGTCTAATCTAACCTGATTGGTGACCGGAGAGAACGACTGGTTATAACTTCGCTTTGTGAGAATGTTTCATCAAACTTATAAAACATTAAATTTGGTGCAAGAAGAACAGAAGACTTTGTGAATGAGTCGTTATAGAAATAATAAACAACGTCAGGGTGTGTAATAAAGTAGACTATAAGTAGTAACATTAGTAGTTACTATATAGTAGTAACAGTAACTGCACTGTGTCACGCCATCATTACACTTCTTTTCTTATTGAGGTTAATAAATCTTTCAGACTCCAAATGAAGTTCTTCCTAACTGCTCTGGTTCTTTTCTTACTTGTGACAGTAAATGTTGTTTCACTTTATTCCTCCAGACCAATCTCAGTCCCTGTTCCTGTCCCCTGTCCAGACCATAAACCTGGTCCTGATTGGAGAGAGAGAGGCCGGGAAGAGCGCAGCTGGAAACGCCATCCTGGGCACCATGGCCTTCGACCAGGTGGGGGTGAGGACCAGAAAAAGCGTGCGTCGAGAATGTGTGGTGAGGGGAAGGCGTGTGGTGGTGGTGGACACACCAGGCTGGGAATGGTTTAACCTGAGCGGCTCCTCGGCGTCTCCCGCGGCTGTGAGGAAGGAGATGATCTCGGCTATGACCCTGAGCCACCCAGGTGCTCATGCTCTGCTGCTGGTGGTTCCTCTGTCATTCTCCTTCTCTTCAAGAGAGCGCCATGTTGTGGAGGAACACGTAGATCTGTTCGGGCCACAAGCCTGGAGACACACACTGGTCCTGTTCACCGTGATGGACACCAAGCTCCTCCATGACTCCGCCCTGCAGGATGAGGTGGAGTTGAATAGAGAGCTGCAAAAATTGGTGGAGAAGTGTGGTGGAAGGTTCCATGCTCTCCACGGGAGACCCAAGAGAGGAGAGGACCAGGTCGCAGAACTTTTGTCTAAGATACAAGACATGGCAAATGGTGAGGGAGAATCGATGCTCCTCAGTGACCAAGTGCTTGAGTGGTCCAAGGAGAGAGAGGAGGAGGAGCAGCAAAGAAGAGAAGAAGAAGAAAGGACGGGGAGAGAAGAGATGATGCAAAGAGTCAAGCAGTCTCTCAGGAAGAAGGAGGTGGAAAGGAGAATGAGAGGAAATAACATAAGAGACACTGAAAAAGAAGAGAACAGACAGCAGAAAGGAGACGTTCAGAAGGAAACTAATGGTGAGTAGAAAACAAAATTATAACACACACTGTACAACCTTTCACTTTTATCCACTTTTACACCGGTTTATTAAAATATTGTGATGAAATGTGACATTAAACATGCCAGAAATTTCCGTTGGCATATTTTGCACCTTCATCACAAAGAGCAGGTTTGTGTTATTATGGTTAAAGTCACCTAGCAATGGAGGACAAGATGAAAACAAGTTTTAAATCATCTCCTGAACACCACAACCTTCAGAGAATTACAGACATGTTTATAATGTAAAGTTTATAAAGTGACCAAATATATATAGACTTTTTCGAAGGTAAATTATAGATGCCGCATGCATAAGTATTTGCTCCCTTCAGACAGTGTGTTGGCCGAAGCTGTAAGTATGTTGGAGTCGGGGATGTTCCTGATTCTTTCAGGCAGATTTGCTCCAGGTTCTTCAGGGTGGTTGGATTTGTTCAATTTTCAAATAGTGCCACAGATTCTCAAAGGGATTCAGAGCTGGACTTTGACTTGGACACTGCAGAACATTCACCTATTTGTTGTAACCTGTATTGTTCTGGGGATCGTTGTCCTCCTAAATCATAAAAATATCTTTTATTGCTTCATCCCTCTAATTTTGCCCAGGTTCTGAGAATAAAATCACCCCGAGGTCATGATGATACTGCCACCACCATGTTTCACTATGAGATTTGTATAAATTGAGGTTTGAAGGTTTGAAAGCTTTGAAACTTTCCCTAGTGCAGTCTCTCAAGCGTGGCTTCATCACAGAAACAAACATGCATGAGCATCGGTTTCTTTCTAGCCACATCTCTCGACGTTGATGGTTTTGTGGTTGACCTTCAGATTCAGAAGCACCTTCACTCCTCTTCTCTCAGAGACTGGACTCTTCAAAGTGACTCAAACACTATGGAATGTCATTCAAGGTCAATTTTAAATACGTCAGTATGTCACAATTCATTATGAAAAGAGGAAATGGGAGGAGACACATATTTCATAATCTGAATGGGACTACACCAAAAAAATCTTCAGAAAGTGTGTGTGTGTGGAACCCGAATCTGAATACAAAAACCATGCAGCTTTTAATTACTGATGTGACTTCTGGACTCTAAAATCACTTTTTTTTTTATTTCTACATTTATGCTAACTAATATTGTGTAGTAATGTGTTGTTATGTGTGTTTAATCCACAGGGGCGGAGCTTCAGGATCCGTCAGGGTCTGTGCGAGACAGGACATATTTCACTCACTTCTGTAAGACACAGTAGAAGAAACAGGAGAAGATGGAAAAGATACTCCAGAAGATGTGGGTTTTTTTGAGACTCTTGTATTCAGTCTCACACACTAGTGTGTCATGCCTCTTTTACACTGACTGCCACCACATAGTCGTCTGTGTACACCATAAACACTGCTTTATTACATTCAGGAGTTTACAGTCTACAAAGAGTAAAGAGTTAAGTGACCACAACCACGAGTGAGTGAAGAGTTCGATTCGCAAACATCTGTATTTATACCGCTCTGCTTCCAGATATAAAGGACATTAACACAGAAACATGAAAGACATACAAAGTAATTTACAATTTTATAAATAACATTTCTATAATCATGTAACATTAATCAACCTTGTGATTGCATTAGCTTAAATAGTGAAGTGGTCAATGAATTTTAATTTCCAGTTTCACTGTTTAACAAATTCTAATGTGAACATTATACAAAGCTGTGGTGTATATTTGATCACAAACTTCCTCTGACTGCAGACTCAGTTTCAGACTGAAACTCTCTGTGTCTGCTTGTCTGCTCTGATAACAACCCAAAATAAAATAAACAGCAATCAAGCAGGACTTAACATTTTAACCCTCCTGTCTGTGAATTCAGGGTGATGTTAAGGATGGAAAGGCTGCTCTAGAATTTCACGATACTTATAAAAGCTTGACATCGCTTCACACAGATGATCATGAATCTTCTCCCAGGCCTTCACCTCTGAGCACCACAGAACTGATCTGGAGCGAATGAGCTGAGCCACTTCATTTTTGCTTCCTTTGGCCAGACTGATACTGTCTTTACAGATAAACATAACATCCAGACCGATAAATAAGACATTTAGGCCAATGAGCCCCGCCCTGGCTGACTTGGAAAGGGCCACAGGAGCTCCTTTAGCCAGCTGCCCAATGTCAGGAAGATCTGCAGCCAGCTGGGGGATGTTCCGAACTGCTTTAGCTTTCTGAAGGCCCACGTTAACTGCAGTTGAAACCATTTCCTCAGCTCCAACTGCCTGTACAGGCAAATCTCCATCCAGGAGGGTGTCAATACCATTGCCTAATGCTACAGCCTTTTTCCCATCTTCCGTGCCTTTAGTAACCCCATCGGCACCTGGTACAAGACCGTCACTTCTGGCCACTTCTTCCACACAATCTAGGATTTTTTGCACATCTTCCATAAAGCTAATGAAGATGCTGTTGGCGTTTTTTCCGTGGTGACTGTTGACTGCCATTTCGGTGATGCTTGTAACGATGCCGTTAACGCCGCTGGTGACTCCGAGACCAACTCCTGTGAGGGTGAGAGCCAAAGATGCTCCTGCAGTAACGGGAGCAAGAGCTAAACCTACGATGGACAAAACCCCTCCTGCAATACCGACTGAACTTCCAGCCACAGTGGAGATGTTGGAGCCCAGCTTCATCTTGTCCAGCTGATCTGCAGCTTCATCTAAATCAGACAGGAACTGAAGCATTCTGGAGTGACGCTCACTGAATATGAGGATGAAGTCTTGTGCCTTCATATCAAACAGGAAAGTCAGCCTGAACGACTCGTCCATCCTGTAAAGAAAAGGGTCTGAAATACTAATAGCAGCTGTGTTCATTAAAAAAAAATAATTCTAACCCTGACCAGAATCCTCAAAATGCAGGATGGATGGATGGAAAAGCCTTTACCTGATTTTGATGAGCTGGAGTAAATGATCATACAGTTTCTGCTGTGACTCCTCACTTATCATCAAGTTCAACTTCAGTGAAGATTTCCCACTTTTCCATCTGTAACATAATAGATGTAGTGGGTGTGTAGGTATGATGTAAAATATTAAACAGACCAATTTCAAACCTATCCTTTATCTCCAAGATCTTAAAAAAGTTTGTAGTTCTGCAGTAGGGAATAAACATGCAAAGAAATCTCACTCATGAAATCTCTCGGTCAGGATTTAGGCCTCATCACAAAGACAGTGCTGGTTACTGACCTCTGATTAGGCTTGTTGATATCAGTGAAGATTTTAGTGCCAAAGTTTAAAATATACTTCTACACAGACTACAAAATGCTGTCAGGGTTTAAGTGAAAAGCTCTCTCCTTTATAAAATATGTTTTAGGCCTTTTCTCTATATATAGTGACAGAAAAAATGATTTGATCCTGCTGATTTTGTACGTTTGCCCACTGACAAAGAAATGATCAGTCTGTAATTTTAATGGTAGGTTTATCTGAACAGTGAGAGACAGAATAACAAAAAAATCCAGAAAAACACATTTCAGAAAAGTTCTACATTGATTTGCATTTTAATGAGTGAAATAAGTATTTGATCTCCTATCAATCAGAAAGATTTCTGGCTCCCAGGTGTCTTTTATACAGGTAAGGAGCTGAGATTACAGTAGGAGCACTCTCGGGGAGTGCTCTTAATCTCAGCTCGTTACCTGTATGAAAGACACCTGTCCACAGAAGGAAGCAATCAATCAGATTCCAAACTCTCCATCATGGCCAAGACCAAAGAGCTGTCCATGGATGTCAGGGACAAGATTGTAGACCTACACAAGGCTGGAATGAGCTACAAGACCATCGCCAAGCAGCTTGGTGAGAAGGTGACAACAGTTGGTGCGATTATTCCCAAATGGAAGAAACACAAAAGGACTGTCAGTCTTCCTCGGTCTGGGTCTCCATGCAAGATCTCACCTCATGGAGTTTCAATGATCATGAGAACGGCGAGGAATCAGCCCAGAATTACACTGGAGGATTTTGTCAATGATCCCAAGGCAGCTGGGACCACAGTCACCAAGAAAACAATTGGTAACACACTACGCTGTGAAAGACTGAAATCCAGTAGCACCCGCAAGGTCCCCCTGCTAAAGAAAGCACATGTACAGGACCATCTGAAGTTTGCCAGTGAACATCTGAATGATTCAGAGGAGAACTGGGTGAAAGTGTTGTGGTCAAATGAGACCAAAATCCAGCTCTTTGGCATCAACTCAACTCGCCGTGTTTGGAGGAGGAGGAACGCTGCCTATGACCCCAAGAAGACCATCCCCACCGTCACACATGGAGGTGGAAACATTATGCTTTGGGGGTGTTTTTCTGCTAAGGGGACAGGACAACTGCACCGCATCAAAGGGACGATGGACAGAGCCATGGACCGTCAAATCTTGAGTGAGAACCTCCTTCCCTCAGCCAGGGCATTGAAAATGCGTCGTGGATGGATATTCCAGCCTGACAATGACCCAAAACACACGGCCAAGGCAACAAAGGAGTGGTTCAAAAAGAAGCACATTAAGGTCCTGTAGTGGCCTAGCCAGTCTCCAGACCTTAATCCCATAGAAAATCTGTGGAGGGAGCTGAAGGGTCAGCCACAAAACCTTAATGACTTGGAGAGGATCTGCAAAGAGGAATGGGCCCGAATTCCTTGAGATGTGAGATGAGCAAACCTGGTGGCCAACTACAAGAAATGTCTGACGTCTGTGATTGCCAACAAGGGTTTGGCACCAAGTACTAAGTCATGTTTTGCAAAGGGGTCAAATACTTATCTGACTCAATAAAATGCAATTCAATGTATAACGTTTTTGAAATGTTTTGTTGTTATTCTGTCTCTCACTGTTCAGATAAACCTACCATTAAAATTACAGACTGATCATTTCTTTGTCAGTGGGCAAACGTACAAAACTCTTTATTAATACCAAGAATAACAAAGACAACAAGCTAGAGTCCTTAACCCCCCCTCCCCCTCCCCTCCCAACAGGAGATAAGAAACACCTTCACTGGGTGATACTTACTCAGGAACACCTCCATAAAATGAAATGTTCTTGGATCTGCAGAGAGAAAGTAAAGTTTATAAAATCTCTTTCATGTAACAACCAAACAAGACTTTTTAGAATAAGGATATGGGAAATACTTTTTCTCCATCTTCTCACAGATCTGCTGAGTGACCTGGATGTATTTATCCAGCTGGAAGGCCAGGACTTCCACATTGCTGAGGCTCGGCTGGAAGAAAGCTCCTGCATCTCTCTTGAAGTGGACGAGGAGTGGACACACCATTCTGGCTGCAGAGATCACCGAACGTACGGACATGGAACTCACTCCCTTTGGCATGAAGCTCTCGCCCATGAAGACGAACAGTGATGTGACAGCAAGCTTCTCCACTGCATCCAGGAAGTGTTGGAGTTTCTCCAGACCTTCTAAAGTATTCTTCAGAACTTCTCCCAGCTCCTTCTCCAGCTCCTGCCTTCTGGAATCTGCTGTAACCTGAGTAAAGCTACTGCGCATGAATTCACCAAAAGCTTTGGTCTTGTCCTCAGCCTTCTGAACATGCTCAAACTTCAGAGTGATTTGATCGGCCCGGTCTTTGATGTCTCTCATCATCTCCAGCTCAGTCTCTCTCTCTAAGGTCCATTTGGACTCTCTGTCACAGGACTCCTTCACAGTCTCAGCGTATTTGAGAGTGTCTAAGATGTAGTCACTCAGCTGCTGCTGCAGTTTCTCTCTGTGATAAAAACACATCACTCAATCAGGACAAATTCCTGAAGCTGTCCTACAAACTGAGCTTCAAACCTGAATCATCACAAGCTGCACATGATAAAGGGGAAGTTTTACAGAAGCACATGAACAGTGTGATAAAACTGAATAACCTTCATGAAGACCAGGAAGTGTTTAATACTTAGCAGTGACTATTATTCAATATAACATTTTACAGATGTTGTATGAAAATGTCTACAGAATACATATAAGGAAATCTGACGTCCAGAACCTTCTGTAATCACAACAGACATCAGGCAGAATAAAGAGCGAGTAGTGCATATAAATGCATCTCTTATCGAATTCCCGGACTCTGTACCACGCCTAAACCCGTGATGTTTGTGTAATTCTTTATGTACACTAAAGCCCAACTTAACCCTTATATAACCCGTGGTTCTACATTATACACTGAATTTATAGCACAAAAAGCAACATTGTGATTTTATTTGGTCATGGAGATGAAATTATGAACAGAGACAGAAAAAGCACTAACATTTAAAGGCCCAAAGCAGAATAACAAAATGTTTAAAAGCAAATCCACATTAATTTAGGACAAGTGCAGTGTTTATGTTGTGAACATGCGCAGTACAGAACACATGATCATTACATTTACATTCCAAACTTTACACTTAACTCACAAACCTGGTGTTGGAGCTCATCTTAATCAGAACTGTAGTTATTTCTTGCTTCTACTTCTTCCTCAGCTCTAAATCATGTCATATGGATCACTTCTTCTTCTTCTCTGTAGAATAAAGAAGTTTCTCAGAACTTGGGCATGTTTGTCTACGTTTCTGTTTTTTTTTTCCCGATTTGTTTACAACACTTTTAGACAATAAAAGCTGTGTATCTCTGTGTTCAGACCGCGGGGTTTAGTGACGAACCAAAACAAACAACGCGGAACTGTTCGGTTTCCGTCTTCACTCACACTCCTGAATCAAATCTCGAGAATGTAGGGAAAAATACTGAAACTAATTATTATAATAAGAAGAAGAGGATAAGGATGAAGATGATCGGGAGGAATAGAAATGTCTCCAGTCCTCTTCCCTGAAAACACAATGGACTTCACAGTTCAAACTTTCGGCTCTTTTCGGAACGATTCTTTTCAGTGAGTCAAGGGAATCGATTCACTACGAATCATCTTTTCTCTCACGCTGTCGTGTCGCTATTTAGACAAAGTGAACATGAGACAGTGAACAACTGTGAGTTCTTTCAATAGGTCAGAGCACTGAACCTGCAGTGAATCGTTTACAGATCCGGCTCGGAGTGAATCAAATGAACCGAGCTAAGTTTGGCTTCCCATACAAAACAGTCAGTAAGAAAGTTTCACTTTCCTTACTGTGGCGTAGTAGTTGAGGGGCGACTTCATGCTGTGTGTGTGTGTGTGTGTGTGTGTGTGTGCTGTCAGAAATGTCGTAAATACGAGTTTCCAACTAGGATGTTACACACGAATTATATATAATAAATAAATAATAAAAATGACTAATATAATTACAAAAAGTTCCTGTTGTGTATGAAATGAAATAACAAAATATTAATGTTTTGTCGATCAGTTGTTTATAAAAGTAATAGTTGCTAGTACTAAATCTGTTGTAATGCCGGTTCTGTGTTTCTCACCTGGGGGGAAATCAGGTGGGATTAGAGACTGGGGATTACCTTTCGAGGAAAATGACCTCTAAGAAAATGACCACGCCGATACGTGACACAGACATGTCACGTATGATGGGAACATGTTACTGAACTCATGCTGAAAAAGTTCAGGAGCAGAGCTAGATGTAATAACTGTCCCGTGTGCATGAGTCAGAACCTCAGGTCACGAGCCTGAAACAAAATACTCACTGTCCTGGACTCAGTCTGCTGGATAACAGAGGGAAAGGGTTTATTAAAAACAAATGGGAGTGAACATTTTATTTTATTAAATTAAATAATAAAGTCAGGAATGGATTTATTTTAAAATAAGACACACAATCTCAGTGAGAGGAGGAGAAATTTCAAGTGTGAACATCCATCATCTTCTGTACCACTAATGCCGAGTTCACACTGCAGGATGTTCAGAGTGTTCAGATCACTGCTGTGTTCACACTGTACCGCTATCTGTGTTAGCATTCAGTCTCTGTGTTCACACTGTACCGCTATCTGTGTTAGCATTCAGTCTCTGTGTTCACACTGTACCGCTATCTGTGTTAGCATTCAGTCTCTGTGTTCACACTGTACCACTATCTGTGTTAGCATTCAGTCTCTGTGTTAGCATTCAGTCTCTGTGTTCACACTGTACCGCTATCTGTGTTAGCATTCAGTCTCTGTGTTCACAATGCACCGCTATCTGTGTTAGCATTCAGTCTCTGTGTTCACACTGTACCGCTATCTGTGTTAGCATTCAGTCTCTGTGTTAGCATTCAGTCTCTGTGTTCACACTGCACTGCTATCTGTGTTAGCATTCAGTCTCTGTGTTAGCATTCAGTCTCTGTGTTCACACTGTACCGCTATCTGTGTTAGCATTCAGTCTCTGTGTTAGCATTCAGTCTCTGTGTTCACACTGCACCGCTATCTGTGTTAGCATTCAGTCTCTGTGTTAGCATTCAGTCTCTGTGTTAGCATTCAGTCTCTGTGTTCACAATGCACCGCTATCTGTGTTAGCATTCACTCTCTGTGTTAGCATTCAGTCTCTGTGTTCACAATGCACCGCTATCTGTGTTAGCATTCAGTCTCTGTGTTAGCATTCAGTCTCTGTGTTCACACTGCACCGCTATCTGTGTTAGCATTCAGTCTCTGTGTTAGCATTCAGTCTCTGTGTTAGCATTCAGTCTCTGTGTTCACACTGCACCGCTATCTGTGTTAGCATTCAGTCTCTGTGTTAGCATTCAGTCTCTGTGTTCACATTGTACCACTATCTGTGTTAGCATTCAGTCTCTGTGTTAGCATTCAGTCTCTGTGTTAGCATTCAGTCTCTGTGTTCACATTGTACCACTATCTGTGTTAGCATTCAGTCTCTGTGTTAGCATTCAGTCTCTGTGTTCACACTGTACCACTATCTGTGTTAGCATTCAGTCTTTGTGTTCACACTGCACCGCTATCTGTTTTAGCATTCAGTCTCTGTGTTCACACTGCACCGCTATCTGAGTTAGCATTCAGTCTCTGTGTTAGCATTCAGTCTCTGTGTTCACACTGCACCGCTATCTGTGTTAGCATTCAGTCTCTGTGTTAGCATTCAGTCTCTGTGTTAGCATTCAGTCTCTGTGTTCACATTGTACCACTATCTGTGTTAGCATTCAGTCTCTGTGTTCACACTGTACCACTATCTGTGTTAGCATTCAGTCTTTGTGTTCACACTGCACCGCTATCTGTTTTAGCATTCAGTCTCTGTGTTAGCATTCAGTCTCTGTGTTCACACTGCACCGCTATCTGTGTTAGCATTCAGTCTCTGTGTTAGCATTCAGTCTTTGTGTTAGCATTCAGTCTCTGTGTTAGCATTCAGTCTCTGTGTTCACACTGCACCGCTATCTGTGTTAGCATTCAGTCTCTGTGTTAGCATTCAGTCTCTGTGTTAGCATTCAGTCTCTGTGTTCACACTGCACCACTATCTAGGTTAGCATTCAGTCTCTGTGTTAGCATTCAGTCTCTGTGTTCACACTGCACCGCTATCTGTGTTAGCATTCAGTCTCTGTGTTAGCATTCAGTCTCTGTGTTAGCATTCAGTCTCTGTGTTAGCATTCAGTCTCTGTGTTCACACTGCACCGCTATCTGTGTTAGCATTCAGTCTCTGTGTTAGCATTCAGTCTCTGTGTTCACATTGTACCACTATCTGTGTTAGCATTCAGTCTCTGTGTTCACACTGCACCGCTATCTATGTTAGCATTCAGTCTCTGTGTTCACACTGCACGACTGTCTGTGTTAGCATTCAGTCTCTGTGTTCACACTGCACCGCTATCTGTGTTAGCATTCAGTCTCTGTGTTCACACTGTACCACTATCTATGTTAGCATTCAGTCTCTGTGTTCACACTGCACAACTGTCTGTGTTAGCATTCAGTCTCTGTGTTCACATTGTACCACTATCTGTGTTAGCATTCAGTCTCTGTGTTCACACTGTACCACTATCTGTGTTAGCATTCAGTCTCTGTGTTCACACTGCACCGCTATCTGTGTTAGCATTCAGTCTCTGTGTTCACACTGTACCACTATCTGTGTTCACACTGTACCACTATCTGTGTTAGCATTCAGTCTCTGTGTTCACACTGCACCGCTATCTGTGTTAGCATTCAGTCTCTGTGTTAGCATTCAGTCTCTGTGTTCACACTGTACCGCTATCTGTGTTAGCATTCAGTCTCTGTGTTCACACTGTACCACTATCTGTGTTAGCATTCAGTCTCTGTGTTAGCATTCAGTCTCTGTGTTCACACTGCACCGCTATCTGTGTTAGCATTCAGTCTCTGTGTTAGCATTCAGTCTCTGTGTTAGCATTCAGTCTCTGTTTTCACACTGCACCGCTATCTGTGTTAGCATTCAGTCTCTGTGTTAGCATTCAGTCTCTGTGTTAGCATTCAATCTCTGTGTTCACACTGCACCACTATCTGTGTTAGCATTCAGTCTCTGTGTTAGCATTCAGTCTCTGTGTTCACAATGCACCGCTATCTGTGTTAGCATTCAGTCTCTGTGTTAGCATTCAGTCTCTGTGTTAGCATTCAGTCTCTGTGTTAGCATTCAGTCTCTGTGTTCACACTGCACCGCTATCTGTGTTAGCATTCAGTCTCTGTGTTAACATTCAGTCTCTGTGTTAGCATTCAGTCTCTGTGTTAGCATTCAGTCTCTGTGTTCACACTGCACCGCTATCTGTGTTAGCATTCAGTCTCTGTGTTAGCATTCAGTCTCTGTGTTCACATTGTACCACTATCTGTGTTAGCATTCAGTCTCTGTGTTAGCATTCAGTCTCTGTGTTCACACTGCACCGCTATCTGTGTTAGCATTCAGTCTCTGTGTTAGCATTCAGTCTCTGTGTTAGCATTCAGTCTCTGTGTTCACACTGCACCACTATCTGTGTTAGCATTCAGTCTCTGTGTTAGCATTCAGTCTCTGTGTTCACAATGCACCGCTATCTGTGTTAGCATTCAGTCTCTGTGTTCACACTGTACCACTATCTGTGTTAGCATTCAGTCTCTGTGTTCACACTGTACCACTATCTGTGTTAGCATTCAGTCTCTGTGTTCACACTGCACGACTGTCTGTGTTAGCATTCAGTCTCTGTGTTCACACTGCACCGCTATCTGTGTTAGCATTCAGTCTCTGTGTTAGCATTCAGTCTCTGTGTTCACATTGTACCACTATCTGTGTTAGCGTTCAGTCTCTGTGTTCACACTGCACCGCTATCTGTGTTAGCATTCAGTCTCTGTGTTAGCATTCAGTCTCTGTGTTCACATTGTACCACTATCTGTGTTAGCATTCAGTCTCTGTGTTCACACTGCACGACTGTCTGTGTTAGCATTCAGTCTCTGTGTTCACACTGTACCACTATCTGTGTTAGCATTCAGTCTCTGTGTTCACACTGTACCACTATCTGTGTTAGCATTCAGTCTCTGTGTTCACACTGTACCACTATCTGTGTTAGCATTCAGTCTCTGTGTTCACACTGTACCACTATCTGTGTTAGCATTCAGTCTCTGTGTTCACACTGTACCACTATCTGTGTTAGCATTCAGTCTCTGTGTTCACACTGTACCACTATCTGTGTTAGCATTCAGTCTTTGTGTTAGAATTCAGTCTCTGTGTTCACACTGTACCACTATCTGTGTTAGCATTCAGTCTCTGTGTTAGCATTCAGTCTCTGTGTTCACACTGTACCACTATCTGTGTTAGCATTCAGTCTCTGTGTTCACACTGTACCACTATCTGTGTTAGCATTCAGTCTCTGTGTTCACACTGCACGACTGTCTGTGTTAGCATTCAGTCTCTGTGTTCACACTGCACCGCTATCTGTGTTAGCATTCAGTCTCTGTGTTAGCATTCAGTCTCTGTGTTCACACTGTACCACTATCTGTGTTAGCATTCAGTCTCTGTGTTCACACTGTACCACTATCTGTGTTAGCATTCAGTCTCTGTGTTCACACTGTACCACTATCTGTGTTAGCATTCAGTCTCTGTGTTCACACTGTACCACTATCTGTGTTAGCATTCAGTCTCTGTGTTCACACTGTACCACTATCTGTGTTAGCATTCAGTCTCTGTGTTCACACTGTACCACTATCTGTGTTAGCATTCAGTCTCTGTGTTCACACTGTACCACTATCTGTGTTAGCATTCAGTCTCTGTGTTCACACTGTACCACTATCTGTGTTAGCATTCAGTCTCTGTGTTCACACTGTACCACTATCTGTGTTAGCATTCAGTCTCTGTGTTCACACTGTACCACTATCTGTGTTAGCATTCAGTCTCTGTGTTCACACTGCACCACTATCTGTGTTAGCATTCAGTCTCTGTGTTCACACTGTACCACTATCTGTGTTAGCATTCAGTCTCTGTGTTCACACTGTACCACTATCTGTGTTAGCATTCAGTCTCTGTGTTCACACTGTACCACTATCTGTGTTAGCATTCAGTCTCTGTGTTCACACTGTACCACTATCTGTTTGCATTCAGTCTCTGTGTTCACACTGTACCACTATCTGTGTTAGCATTCAGTCTCTGTGTTCACACTGTACCACTATCTGTGTTAGCATTCAGTCTCTGTGTTCACACGGTACCACTATCTGTGTTAGCATTCAGTCTTTGTGTTCACACTGTACCACTATCTGTGTTAGCATTCAGTCTCTGTGTTCACACTGTACCACTATCTGTGTTAGCATTCAGTCTCTGTGTTAGCATTCAGTCTCTGTGTTCACACTGTACCACTATCTGTGTTAGCATTCAGTCTCTGTGTTCACACTGTACCACTATCTGTGTTAGCATTCAGTCTCTGTGTTAGCATTCAGTCTCTGTGTTCACACTGTACCACTATCTGTGTTAGCATTCAGTCTCTGTGTTCACACTGTACCACTATCTGTGTTAGCATTCAGTCTCTGTGTTCACACTGTACCACTATCTGTGTTAGCATTCAGTCTCTGTGTTCACACTGTACCACTATCTGTGTTAGCATTCAGTCTCTGTGTTCACACTGCACCACTATCTGTGTTAGCATTCAGTCTCTGTGTTCACACTGTACCACTATCTGTGTTAGCATTCAGTCTCTGTGTTCACACTGTACCACTATCTGTGTTAGCATTCAGTCTCTGTGTTCACACTGTACCACTATCTGTGTTAGCATTCAGTCTCTGTGTTAGCATTCAGTCTCTGTGTTCACACTGTACCACTATCTGTGTTAGCATTCAGTCTCTGTGTTCACACTGTACCACTATCTGTGTTAGCATTCAGTCTCTGTGTTAGCATTCAGTCTCTGTGTTCACACTGTACCACTATCTGTGTTAGCATTCAGTCTCTGTGTTCACACTGTACCACTATCTGTGTTAGCATTCAGTCTCTGTGTTCACACTGTACCACTATCTGTGTTAGCATTCAGTCTCTGTTTTCACACTGTACCACTATCTGTGTTAGCATTCAGTCTCTGTGTTCACACTGTACCACTATCTGTGTTAGCATTCAGTCTCTGTGTTAGCATTCAGTCTCTGTGTTCACATTGTACCACTATCTGTGTTAGCATTCAGTCTCTGTGTTCACACTGTACCACTATCTGTGTTAGCATTCAGTCTCTGTGTTCACATTGTACCACTATCTGTGTTAGCATTCAGTCTCTGTGTTCACACTGTACCACTATCTGTGTTAGCATCCAGTCTCTGTGTTAGCATTCAGTCTCTGTGTTCACATTGTACCACTATCTGTGTTAGCATTCAGTCTCTGTGTTCACACTGTACCACTATCTGTGTTAGCATTCAGTCTCTGTGTTCACACTGTACCACTATCTGTGTTAGCATTCAGTCTCTGTGTTCACACTGTACCACTATCTGTGTTAGCATTCAGTCTCTGTGTTCACACTGTACCACTATCTGTGTTAGCATTCAGTCTCTGTGTTCACACTGTACCACTATCTGTGTTAGCATTCAGTCTCTGTGTTCACACTGTACCACTATCTGTGTTAGCATTCAGTCTCTGTGTTAGCATTCAGTCTCTGTGTTCACACTGTACCACTATCTGTGTTAGCATTCAGTCTCTGTGTTCACACTGTACCACTATCTGTGTTAGCATTCAGTCTCTGTGTTAGCATTCAGTCTCTGTGTTCACACTGTACGACTATCTGTGTTAGCATTCAGTCTCTGTGTTCACACTGTACCACTATCTGTGTTAGCATTCAGTCTCTGTGTTCACACTGTACCACTATCTGTGTTAGCATTCAGTCTCTGTGTTCACACTGTACCACTATCTGTGTTAGCATTCAGTCTCTGTGTTCACACTGTACCACTATCTGTGTTAGCATTCAGTCTCTGTGTTCACACTGTACCACTATCTGTGTTAGCATTCAGTCTCTGTGTTCACACTGTACCACTATCTGTGTTAGCATTCAGTCTCTGTGTTCACACTGTACCACTATCTGTGTTAGCATTCAGTCTCTGTGTTCACACTGTACCACTATCTGTGTTAGCATTCAGTCTCTGTGTTCACACTGCACCACTATCTGTGTTAGCATTCAGTCTCTGTGTTCACACTGTACCACTATCTGTGTTAGCATTCAGTCTCTGTGTTCACACTGTACCACTATCTGTGTTAGCATTCAGTCTCTGTGTTCACGCTGTACCACTATCTGTGTTAGCATTCAGTCTCTGTGTTCACACTGCACCACTATCTGTGTTAGCATTCAGTCTCTGTGTTCACACTGTACCACTATCTGTGTTAGCATTCAGTCTCTGTGTTCACACTGTACCACTATCTGTGTTAGCATTCAGTCTCTGTGTTCACACTGTACCACTATCTGTGTTAGCATTCAGTCTCTGTGTTCACACTGTACCACCATCTGTGTTAGCATTCAGTCTCTGTGTTCACACTGCACCGCTATCTGTGTTAGCATTCAGTCTCTGTGTTAGCATTCAGTCTCTGTGTTAGCATTCAGTCTCTGTGTTCACACTGCACCACTATCTAGGTTAGCATTCAGTCTCTGTGTTAGCATTCAGTCTCTGTGTTCACACTGCACCGCTATCTGTGTTAGCATTCAGTCTCTGTGTTAGCATTCAGTCTCTGTGTTAGCATTCAGTCTCTGTGTTAGCATTCAGTCTCTGTGTTCACACTGCACCGCTATCTGTGTTAGCATTCAGTCTCTGTGTTAGCATTCAGTCTCTGTGTTCACATTGTACCACTATCTGTGTTAGCATTCAGTCTCTGTGTTCACACTGCACCGCTATCTATGTTAGCATTCAGTCTCTGTGTTCACACTGCACGACTGTCTGTGTTAGCATTCAGTCTCTGTGTTCACACTGCACCGCTATCTGTGTTAGCATTCAGTCTCTGTGTTCACACTGTACCACTATCTATGTTAGCATTCAGTCTCTGTGTTCACACTGCACAACTGTCTGTGTTAGCATTCAGTCTCTGTGTTCACATTGTACCACTATCTGTGTTAGCATTCAGTCTCTGTGTTCACACTGTACCACTATCTGTGTTAGCATTCAGTCTCTGTGTTCACACTGCACCGCTATCTGTGTTAGCATTCAGTCTCTGTGTTCACACTGTACCACTATCTGTGTTCACACTGTACCACTATCTGTGTTAGCATTCAGTCTCTGTGTTCACACTGCACCGCTATCTGTGTTAGCATTCAGTCTCTGTGTTAGCATTCAGTCTCTGTGTTCACACTGTACCGCTATCTGTGTTAGCATTCAGTCTCTGTGTTCACACTGTACCACTATCTGTGTTAGCATTCAGTCTCTGTGTTAGCATTCAGTCTCTGTGTTCACACTGCACCGCTATCTGTGTTAGCATTCAGTCTCTGTGTTAGCATTCAGTCTCTGTGTTAGCATTCAGTCTCTGTTTTCACACTGCACCGCTATCTGTGTTAGCATTCAGTCTCTGTGTTAGCATTCAGTCTCTGTGTTAGCATTCAATCTCTGTGTTCACACTGCACCACTATCTGTGTTAGCATTCAGTCTCTGTGTTAGCATTCAGTCTCTGTGTTCACAATGCACCGCTATCTGTGTTAGCATTCAGTCTCTGTGTTAGCATTCAGTCTCTGTGTTAGCATTCAGTCTCTGTGTTAGCATTCAGTCTCTGTGTTCACACTGCACCGCTATCTGTGTTAGCATTCAGTCTCTGTGTTAACATTCAGTCTCTGTGTTAGCATTCAGTCTCTGTGTTAGCATTCAGTCTCTGTGTTCACACTGCACCGCTATCTGTGTTAGCATTCAGTCTCTGTGTTAGCATTCAGTCTCTGTGTTCACATTGTACCACTATCTGTGTTAGCATTCAGTCTCTGTGTTAGCATTCAGTCTCTGTGTTCACACTGCACCGCTATCTGTGTTAGCATTCAGTCTCTGTGTTAGCATTCAGTCTCTGTGTTAGCATTCAGTCTCTGTGTTCACACTGCACCACTATCTGTGTTAGCATTCAGTCTCTGTGTTAGCATTCAGTCTCTGTGTTCACAATGCACCGCTATCTGTGTTAGCATTCAGTCTCTGTGTTCACACTGTACCACTATCTGTGTTAGCATTCAGTCTCTGTGTTCACACTGTACCACTATCTGTGTTAGCATTCAGTCTCTGTGTTCACACTGCACGACTGTCTGTGTTAGCATTCAGTCTCTGTGTTCACACTGCACCGCTATCTGTGTTAGCATTCAGTCTCTGTGTTAGCATTCAGTCTCTGTGTTCACATTGTACCACTATCTGTGTTAGCGTTCAGTCTCTGTGTTCACACTGCACCGCTATCTGTGTTAGCATTCAGTCTCTGTGTTAGCATTCAGTCTCTGTGTTCACATTGTACCACTATCTGTGTTAGCATTCAGTCTCTGTGTTCACACTGCACGACTGTCTGTGTTAGCATTCAGTCTCTGTGTTCACACTGTACCACTATCTGTGTTAGCATTCAGTCTCTGTGTTCACACTGTACCACTATCTGTGTTAGCATTCAGTCTCTGTGTTCACACTGTACCACTATCTGTGTTAGCATTCAGTCTCTGTGTTCACACTGTACCACTATCTGTGTTAGCATTCAGTCTCTGTGTTCACACTGTACCACTATCTGTGTTAGCATTCAGTCTCTGTGTTCACACTGTACCACTATCTGTGTTAGCATTCAGTCTTTGTGTTAGAATTCAGTCTCTGTGTTCACACTGTACCACTATCTGTGTTAGCATTCAGTCTCTGTGTTAGCATTCAGTCTCTGTGTTCACACTGTACCACTATCTGTGTTAGCATTCAGTCTCTGTGTTCACACTGTACCACTATCTGTGTTAGCATTCAGTCTCTGTGTTCACACTGCACGACTGTCTGTGTTAGCATTCAGTCTCTGTGTTCACACTGCACCGCTATCTGTGTTAGCATTCAGTCTCTGTGTTAGCATTCAGTCTCTGTGTTCACACTGTACCACTATCTGTGTTAGCATTCAGTCTCTGTGTTCACACTGTACCACTATCTGTGTTAGCATTCAGTCTCTGTGTTCACACTGTACCACTATCTGTGTTAGCATTCAGTCTCTGTGTTCACACTGTACCACTATCTGTGTTAGCATTCAGTCTCTGTGTTCACACTGTACCACTATCTGTGTTAGCATTCAGTCTCTGTGTTCACACTGTACCACTATCTGTGTTAGCATTCAGTCTCTGTGTTCACACTGTACCACTATCTGTGTTAGCATTCAGTCTCTGTGTTCACACTGTACCACTATCTGTGTTAGCATTCAGTCTCTGTGTTCACACTGTACCACTATCTGTGTTAGCATTCAGTCTCTGTGTTCACACTGTACCACTATCTGTGTTAGCATTCAGTCTCTGTGTTCACACTGCACCACTATCTGTGTTAGCATTCAGTCTCTGTGTTCACACTGTACCACTATCTGTGTTAGCATTCAGTCTCTGTGTTCACACTGTACCACTATCTGTGTTAGCATTCAGTCTCTGTGTTCACACTGTACCACTATCTGTGTTAGCATTCAGTCTCTGTGTTCACACTGTACCACTATCTGTTTGCATTCAGTCTCTGTGTTCACACTGTACCACTATCTGTGTTAGCATTCAGTCTCTGTGTTCACACTGTACCACTATCTGTGTTAGCATTCAGTCTCTGTGTTCACACGGTACCACTATCTGTGTTAGCATTCAGTCTTTGTGTTCACACTGTACCACTATCTGTGTTAGCATTCAGTCTCTGTGTTCACACTGTACCACTATCTGTGTTAGCATTCAGTCTCTGTGTTAGCATTCAGTCTCTGTGTTCACACTGTACCACTATCTGTGTTAGCATTCAGTCTCTGTGTTCACACTGTACCACTATCTGTGTTAGCATTCAGTCTCTGTGTTAGCATTCAGTCTCTGTGTTCACACTGTACCACTATCTGTGTTAGCATTCAGTCTCTGTGTTCACACTGTACCACTATCTGTGTTAGCATTCAGTCTCTGTGTTCACACTGTACCACTGTCTGTGTTAGCATTCAGTCTCTGTGTTAGCATTCAGTCTCTGTGTTCACACTGTACCACTATCTGTGTTAGCATTCAGTCTCTGTGTTCACACTGTACCACTATCTGTGTTAGCATTCAGTCTCTGTGTTAGCATTCAGTCTCTGTGTTCACACTGTACCACTATCTGTGTTAGCATTCAGTCTCTGTGTTCACACTGTACCACTATCTGTGTTAGCATTCAGTCTCTGTGTTCACACTGTACCACTATCTGTGTTAGCATTCAGTCTCTGTTTTCACACTGTACCACTATCTGTGTTAGCATTCAGTCTCTGTGTTCACACTGTACCACTATCTGTGTTAGCATTCAGTCTCTGTGTTAGCATTCAGTCTCTGTGTTCACATTGTACCACTATCTGTGTTAGCATTCAGTCTCTGTGTTCACACTGTACCACTATCTGTGTTAGCATTCAGTCTCTGTGTTCACATTGTACCACTATCTGTGTTAGCATTCAGTCTCTGTGTTCACACTGTACCACTATCTGTGTTAGCATTCAGTCTCTGTGTTAGCATTCAGTCTCTGTGTTCACATTGTACCACTATCTGTGTTAGCATTCAGTCTCTGTGTTCACACTGTACCACTATCTGTGTTAGCATTCAGTCTCTGTGTTCACACTGTACCACTATCTGTGTTAGCATTCAGTCTCTGTGTTCACACTGTACCACTATCTGTGTTAGCATTCAGTCTCTGTGTTCACACTGTACCACTATCTGTGTTAGCATTCAGTCTCTGTGTTCACACTGTACCACTATCTGTGTTAGCATTCAGTCTCTGTGTTAGCATTCAGTCTCTGTGTTCACACTGTACCACTATCTGTGTTAGCATTCAGTCTCTGTGTTCACACTGTACCACTATCTGTGTTAGCATTCAGTCTCTGTGTTAGCATTCAGTCTCTGTGTTCACACTGTACGACTATCTGTGTTAGCATTCAGTCTCTGTGTTCACACTGTACCACTATCTGTGTTAGCATTCAGTCTCTGTGTTCACACTGTACCACTATCTGTGTTAGCATTCAGTCTCTGTGTTCACACTGTACCACTATCTGTGTTAGCATTCAGTCTCTGTGTTCACACTGTACCACTATCTGTGTTAGCATTCAGTCTCTGTGTTCACACTGTACCACTATCTGTGTTAGCATTCAGTCTCTGTGTTCACACTGTACCACTATCTGTGTTAGCATTCAGTCTCTGTGTTCACACTGTACCACTATCTGTGTTAGCATTCAGTCTCTGTGTTCACACTGTACCACTATCTGTGTTAGCATTCAGTCTCTGTGTTCACACTGCACCACTATCTGTGTTAGCATTCAGTCTCTGTGTTCACACTGTACCACTATCTGTGTTAGCATTCAGTCTCTGTGTTCACACTGTACCACTATCTGTGTTAGCATTCAGTCTCTGTGTTCACGCTGTACCACTATCTGTGTTAGCATTCAGTCTCTGTGTTCACACTGCACCACTATCTGTGTTAGCATTCAGTCTCTGTGTTCACACTGTACCACTATCTGTGTTAGCATTCAGTCTCTGTGTTCACACTGTACCACTATCTGTGTTAGCATTCAGTCTCTGTGTTCACACTGTACCACTATCTGTGTTAGCATTCAGTCTCTGTGTTCACACTGTACCACCATCTGTGTTAGCATTCAGTCTCTGTGTTCACACTGTACCACTATCTGTGTTAGCGTTCAGTCTCTGTGTTAGCATTCAGTCTCTGTGTTCACACTGTACCACTATCTGTGTTAGCATTCAGTCTCTGTGTTCACACTGTACCACTATCTGTGTTAGCATTCAGTCTCTGTGTTCACACTGTACCACTGTCTGTGTTAGCATTCAGTCTCTGTGTTAGCATTCAGTCTCTGTGTTCACACTGTACCACTATCTGTGTTAGCATTCAGTCTCTGTGTTCACACTGTACCACTATCTGTGTTAGCATTCAGTCTCTGTGTTAGCATTCAGTCTCTGTGTTCACACTGTACCACTATCTGTGTTAGCATTCAGTCTCTGTGTTCACACTGTACCACTATCTGTGTTAGCATTCAGTCTCTGTGTTCACACTGTACCACTATCTGTGTTAGCATTCAGTCTCTGTTTTCACACTGTACCACTATCTGTGTTAGCATTCAGTCTCTGTGTTCACACTGTACCACTATCTGTGTTAGCATTCAGTCTCTGTGTTAGCATTCAGTCTCTGTGTTCACATTGTACCACTATCTGTGTTAGCATTCAGTCTCTGTGTTCACACTGTACCACTATCTGTGTTAGCATTCAGTCTCTGTGTTCACATTGTACCACTATCTGTGTTAGCATTCAGTCTCTGTGTTCACACTGTACCACTATCTGTGTTAGCATTCAGTCTCTGTGTTAGCATTCAGTCTCTGTGTTCACATTGTACCACTATCTGTGTTAGCATTCAGTCTCTGTGTTCACACTGTACCACTATCTGTGTTAGCATTCAGTCTCTGTGTTAGCATTCAGTCTCTGTGTTCACACTGTACCACTATCTGTGTTAGCATTCAGTCTCTGTGTTCACACTGTACCACTATCTGTGTTAGCATTCAGTCTCTGTGTTAGCATTCAGTCTCTGTGTTCACACTGTACCACTATCTGTGTTAGCATTCAGTCTCTGTGTTCACACTGTACCACTATCTGTGTTAGCATTCAGTCTCTGTGTTCACACTGTACCACTATCTGTGTTAGCATTCAGTCTCTGTGTTAGCATTCAGTCTCTGTGTTCACACTGTACGACTATCTGTGTTAGCATTCAGTCTCTGTGTTCACACTGTACCACTATCTGTGTTAGCATTCAGTCTCTGTGTTAGCATTCAGTCTCTGTGTTCACACTGTACCACTATCTGTGTTAGCATTCAGTCTCTGTGTTCACATTGTACCACTATCTGTGTTAGCATTCAGTCTCTGTGTTCACACTGTACCACTATCTGTGTTAGCATTCAGTCTCTGTGTTCACACTGTACCACTATCTGTGTTAGCATTCAGTCTCTGTGTTAGCATTCAGTCTCTGTGTTCACACTGTACCACTATCTGTGTTAGCATTCAGTCTCTGTGTTCACACTGTACCACTATCTGTGTTAGCATTCAGTCTCTGTGTTCACATTGTACCACTATCTGTGTTAGCATTCAGTCTCTGTGTTCACACTGTACCACTATCTGTGTTAGCATTCAGTCTCTGTGTTAGCATTCAGTCTCTGTGTTCACATTGTACCACTATCTGTGTTAGCATTCAGTCTCTGTGTTCACACTGTACCACTATCTGTGTTAGCATTCAGTCTCTGTGTTCACACTGTACCACTATCTGTGTTAGCATTCAGTCTCTGTGTTCACACTGTACCACTATCTGTGTTAGCATTCAGTCTCTGTGTTCACACTGTACCACTATCTGTGTTAGCATTCAGTCTCTGTGTTCACACTGTACCACAATCTGTGTTAGCATTCAGTCTCTGTGTTAGCATTCAGTCTCTGTGTTCACACTGTACGACTATCTGTGTTAGCATTCAGTCTCTGTGTTAGCATTCAGTCTCTGTGTTCACACTGTACCACTATCTGTGTTAGCATTCAGTCTCTGTGTTCACGCTGTACCACTATCTGTGTTAGCATTCAGTCTCTGTGTTCACACTGCACCACTATCTGTGTTAGCATTCAGTCTCTGTGTTCACACTGTACCACTATCTGTGTTAGCATTCAGTCTCTGTGTTCACACTGTACCACTATCTGTGTTAGCATTCAGTCTCTGTGTTCACACTGTACCACTATCTGTGTTAGCATTCAGTCTCTGTGTTCACACTGTACCACCATCTGTGTTAGCATTCAGTCTCTGTGTTCACACTGTACCACTATCTGTGTTAGCGTTCAGTCTCTGTGTTAGCATTCAGTCTCTGTGTTCACACTGTACCACTATCTGTGTTAGCATTCAGTCTCTGTGTTCACACTGTACCACTATCTGTGTTAGCATTCAGTCTCTGTGTTCACACTGTACCACTGTCTGTGTTAGCATTCAGTCTCTGTGTTAGCATTCAGTCTCTGTGTTCACACTGTACCACTATCTGTGTTAGCATTCAGTCTCTGTGTTCACACTGTACCACTATCTGTGTTAGCATTCAGTCTCTGTGTTAGCATTCAGTCTCTGTGTTCACACTGTACCACTATCTGTGTTAGCATTCAGTCTCTGTGTTCACACTGTACCACTATCTGTGTTAGCATTCAGTCTCTGTGTTCACACTGTACCACTATCTGTGTTAGCATTCAGTCTCTGTTTTCACACTGTACCACTATCTGTGTTAGCATTCAGTCTCTGTGTTCACACTGTACCACTATCTGTGTTAGCATTCAGTCTCTGTGTTAGCATTCAGTCTCTGTGTTCACATTGTACCACTATCTGTGTTAGCATTCAGTCTCTGTGTTCACACTGTACCACTATCTGTGTTAGCATTCAGTCTCTGTGTTCACATTGTACCACTATCTGTGTTAGCATTCAGTCTCTGTGTTCACACTGTACCACTATCTGTGTTAGCATTCAGTCTCTGTGTTAGCATTCAGTCTCTGTGTTCACATTGTACCACTATCTGTGTTAGCATTCAGTCTCTGTGTTCACACTGTACCACTATCTGTGTTAGCATTCAGTCTCTGTGTTAGCATTCAGTCTCTGTGTTCACACTGTACCACTATCTGTGTTAGCATTCAGTCTCTGTGTTCACACTGTACCACTATCTGTGTTAGCATTCAGTCTCTGTGTTAGCATTCAGTCTCTGTGTTCACACTGTACCACTATCTGTGTTAGCATTCAGTCTCTGTGTTCACACTGTACCACTATCTGTGTTAGCATTCAGTCTCTGTGTTCACACTGTACCACTATCTGTGTTAGCATTCAGTCTCTGTGTTAGCATTCAGTCTCTGTGTTCACACTGTACGACTATCTGTGTTAGCATTCAGTCTCTGTGTTCACACTGTACCACTATCTGTGTTAGCATTCAGTCTCTGTGTTAGCATTCAGTCTCTGTGTTCACACTGTACCACTATCTGTGTTAGCATTCAGTCTCTGTGTTCACATTGTACCACTATCTGTGTTAGCATTCAGTCTCTGTGTTCACACTGTACCACTATCTGTGTTAGCATTCAGTCTCTGTGTTCACACTGTACCACTATCTGTGTTAGCATTCAGTCTCTGTGTTAGCATTCAGTCTCTGTGTTCACACTGTACCACTATCTGTGTTAGCATTCAGTCTCTGTGTTCACACTGTACCACTATCTGTGTTAGCATTCAGTCTCTGTGTTCACATTGTACCACTATCTGTGTTAGCATTCAGTCTCTGTGTTCACACTGTACCACTATCTGTGTTAGCATTCAGTCTCTGTGTTAGCATTCAGTCTCTGTGTTCACATTGTACCACTATCTGTGTTAGCATTCAGTCTCTGTGTTCACACTGTACCACTATCTGTGTTAGCATTCAGTCTCTGTGTTCACACTGTACCACTATCTGTGTTAGCATTCAGTCTCTGTGTTCACACTGTACCACTATCTGTGTTAGCATTCAGTCTCTGTGTTCACACTGTACCACTATCTGTGTTAGCATTCAGTCTCTGTGTTCACACTGTACCACAATCTGTGTTAGCATTCAGTCTCTGTGTTAGCATTCAGTCTCTGTGTTCACACTGTACGACTATCTGTGTTAGCATTCAGTCTCTGTGTTAGCATTCAGTCTCTGTGTTCACACTGTACCACTATCTGTGTTAGCATTCAGTCTCTGTGTTCACATTGTACCACTATCTGTGTTAGCATTCAGTCTCTGTGTTCACACTGTACCGCTATCTGTGTTAGCATTCAGTCTCTGTGTTCACACTGTACCGCTATCTGTGTTAGCATTCAGTCTCTGTGTTCACACTGTACCACTATCTGTGTTAGCATTCAGTCTCTGTGTTAGCATTCAGTCTCTGTGTTCACACTGTACCGCTATCTGTGTTAGCATTCAGTCTCTGTGTTCACAATGCACCGCTATCTGTGTTAGCATTCAGTCTCTGTGTTCACACTGTACCGCTATCTGTGTTAGCATTCAGTCTCTGTGTTAGCATTCAGTCTCTGTGTTCACACTGCACTGCTATCTGTGTTAGCATTCAGTCTCTGTGTTAGCATTCAGTCTCTGTGTTCACACTGTACCGCTATCTGTGTTAGCATTCAGTCTCTGTGTTAGCATTCAGTCTCTGTGTTCACACTGCACCGCTATCTGTGTTAGCATTCAGTCTCTGTGTTAGCATTCAGTCTCTGTGTTAGCATTCAGTCTCTGTGTTCACAATGCACCGCTATCTGTGTTAGCATTCACTCTCTGTGTTAGCATTCAGTCTCTGTGTTCACAATGCACCGCTATCTGTGTTAGCATTCAGTCTCTGTGTTAGCATTCAGTCTCTGTGTTCACACTGCACCGCTATCTGTGTTAGCATTCAGTCTCTGTGTTAGCATTCAGTCTCTGTGTTAGCATTCAGTCTCTGTGTTCACACTGCACCGCTATCTGTGTTAGCATTCAGTCTCTGTGTTAGCATTCAGTCTCTGTGTTCACATTGTACCACTATCTGTGTTAGCATTCAGTCTCTGTGTTAGCATTCAGTCTCTGTGTTAGCATTCAGTCTCTGTGTTCACATTGTACCACTATCTGTGTTAGCATTCAGTCTCTGTGTTAGCATTCAGTCTCTGTGTTCACACTGTACCACTATCTGTGTTAGCATTCAGTCTTTGTGTTCACACTGCACCGCTATCTGTTTTAGCATTCAGTCTCTGTGTTCACACTGCACCGCTATCTGAGTTAGCATTCAGTCTCTGTGTTAGCATTCAGTCTCTGTGTTCACACTGCACCGCTATCTGTGTTAGCATTCAGTCTCTGTGTTAGCATTCAGTCTCTGTGTTAGCATTCAGTCTCTGTGTTCACATTGTACCACTATCTGTGTTAGCATTCAGTCTCTGTGTTCACACTGTACCACTATCTGTGTTAGCATTCAGTCTTTGTGTTCACACTGCACCGCTATCTGTTTTAGCATTCAGTCTCTGTGTTAGCATTCAGTCTCTGTGTTCACACTGCACCGCTATCTGTGTTAGCATTCAGTCTCTGTGTTAGCATTCAGTCTTTGTGTTAGCATTCAGTCTCTGTGTTAGGATTCAGTCTCTGTGTTCACACTGCACCGCTATCTGTGTTAGCATTCAGTCTCTGTGTTAGCATTCAGTCTCTGTGTTAGCATTCAGTCTCTGTGTTCACACTGCACCACTATCTAGGTTAGCATTCAGTCTCTGTGTTAGCATTCAGTCTCTGTGTTCACACTGCACCGCTATCTGTGTTAGCATTCAGTCTCTGTGTTAGCATTCAGTCTCTGTGTTAGCATTCAGTCTCTGTGTTAGCATTCAGTCTCTGTGTTCACACTGCACCGCTATCTGTGTTAGCATTCAGTCTCTGTGTTCACACTGCACCGCTATCTGTGTTAGCATTCAGTCTCTGTGTTAGCATTCAGTCTCTGTGTTCACATTGTACCACTATCTGTGTTAGCATTCAGTCTCTGTGTTCACACTGCACGACTGTCTGTGTTAGCATTCAGTCTCTGTGTTCACACTGCACCGCTATCTGTGTTAGCATTCAGTCTCTGTGTTCACACTGTACCACTATCTATGTTAGCATTCAGTCTCTGTGTTCACACTGCACAACTGTCTGTGTTAGCATTCAGTCTCTGTGTTCACATTGTACCACTATCTGTGTTAGCATTCAGTCTCTGTGTTCACACTGTACCACTATCTGTGTTAGCATTCAGTCTCTGTGTTCACACTGCACCGCTATCTGTGTTAGCATTCAGTCTCTGTGTTCACACTGTACCACTATCTGTGTTCACACTGTACCACTATCTGTGTTAGCATTCAGTCTCTGTGTTCACACTGCACCGCTATCTGTGTTAGCATTCAGTCTCTGTGTTAGCATTCAGTCTCTGTGTTCACACTGTACCGCTATCTGTGTTAGCATTCAGTCTCTGTGTTCACACTGTACCACTATCTGTGTTAGCATTCAGTCTCTGTGTTAGCATTCAGTCTCTGTGTTCACACTGCACCGCTATCTGTGTTAGCATTCAGTCTCTGTGTTAGCATTCAGTCTCTGTGTTAGCATTCAGTCTCTGTGTTCACACTGCACCACTATCTGTGTTAGCATTCAGTCTCTGTGTTAGCATTCAGTCTCTGTGTTCACAATGCACCGCTATCTGTGTTAGCATTCAGTCTCTGTGTTAACATTCAGTCTCTGTGTTAGCATTCAGTCTCTGTGTTCACACTGCACCGCTATCTGTGTTAGCATTCAGTCTCTGTGTTAGCATTCAGTCTCTGTGTTCACATTGTACCACTATCTGTGTTAGCATTCAGTCTCTGTGTTAGCATTCAGTCTCTGTGTTCACACTGCACCGCTATCTGTGTTAGCATTCAGTCTCTGTGTTAGCATTCAGTCTCTGTGTTAGCATTCAGTCTCTGTGTTCACACTGCACCACTATCTGTGTTAGCATTCAGTCTCTGTGTTAGCATTCAGTCTCTGTGTTCACAATGCACCGCTATCTGTGTTAGCATTCAGTCTCTGTGTTCACACTGTACCACTATCTGTGTTAGCATTCAGTCTCTGTGTTCACACTGTACCACTATCTGTGTTAGCATTCAGTCTCTGTGTTCACACTGCACGACTGTCTGTGTTAGCATTCAGTCTCTGTGTTCACACTGCACCGCTATCTGTGTTAGCATTCAGTCTCTGTGTTAGCATTCAGTCTCTGTGTTCACATTGTACCACTATCTGTGTTAGCGTTCAGTCTCTGTGTTCACACTGCACCGCTATCTGTGTTAGCATTTTGTCTCTGTGTTAGCATTCAGTCTCTGTGTTCACATTGTACCACTATCTGTGTTAGCATTCAGTCTCTGTGTTCACACTGCACGACTGTCTGTGTTAGCATTCAGTCTCTGTGTTCACACTGTACCACTATCTGTGTTAGCATTCAGTCTCTGTGTTCACACTGTACCACTATCTGTGTTAGCATTCAGTCTCTGTGTTCACACTGTACCACTATCTGTGTTAGCATTCAGTCTCTGTGTTCACACTGTACCACTATCTGTGTTAGCATTCAGTCTCTGTGTTCACACTGTACCACTATCTGTGTTAGCATTCAGTCTCTGTGTTCACACTGTACCACTATCTGTGTTAGCATTCAGTCTCTGTGTTCACACTGTACCACTATCTGTGTTAGCATTCAGTCTTTGTGTTAGAATTCAGTCTCTGTGTTCACACTGTACCACTATCTGTGTTAGCATTCAGTCTCTGTGTTAGCATTCAGTCTCTGTGTTCACACTGTACCACTATCTGTGTTAGCATTCAGTCTCTGTGTTCACAGTGTACCACTATCTGTGTTAGCATTCAGTCTCTGTGTTCACACTGCACGACTGTCTGTGTTAACATTCACTCTCTGTGTTCACACTGCACCGCTATCTGTGTTAGCATTCAGTCTCTGTGTTAGCATTCAGTCTCTGTGTTCACACTGTACCACTATCTGTGTTAGCATTCAGTCTCTGTGTTCACACTGTACCACTATCTGTGTTAGCATTCAGTCTCTGTGTTCACACTGTACCACTATCTGTGTTAGCATTCAGTCTCTGTGTTCACACTGTACCACTATCTGTGTTAGCATTCAGTCTCTGTGTTCACACTGTACCACTATCTGTGTTAGCATTCAGTCTCTGTGTTCACACTGTACCACTATCTGTGTTAGCATTCAGTCTCTGTGTTCACACTGTACCACTATCTGTGTTAGCATTCAGTCTCTGTGTTCACACTGTACCACTATCTGTGTTAGCATTCAGTCTCTGTGTTCACACTGTACCACTATCTGTGTTAGCATTCAGTCTCTGTGTTCACACTGCACCACTATCTGTGTTAGCATTCAGTCTCTGTGTTCACACTGTACCACTATCTGTGTTAGCATTCAGTCTCTGTGTTCACACTGTACCACTATCTGTGTTAGCATTCAGTCTCTGTGTTCACACTGTACCACTATCTGTGTTAGCATTCAGTCTCTGTGTTCACACTGTACCACTATCTGTTTGCATTCAGTCTCTGTGTTCACACTGTACCACTATCTGTGTTAGCATTCAGTCTCTGTGTTCACACTGTACCACTATCTGTGTTAGCATTCAGTCTCTGTGTTCACACGGTACCACTATCTGTGTTAGCATTCAGTCTTTGTGTTCACACTGTACCACTATCTGTGTTTGCATTCAGTCTCTGTGTTCACACTGTACCACTATCTCTGTTAGCATTCAGTCTCTGTGTTAGCATTCAGTCTCTGTGTTCACACTGTACCACTATCTGTGTTAGCATTCAGTCTCTGTGTTCACACTGTACCACTATCTGTGTTAGCATTCAGTCTCTGTGTTAGCATTCAGTCTCTGTGTTCACACTGTACCACTATCTGTGTTAGCATTCAGTCTCTGTGTTCACACTGTACCACTATCTGTGTTAGCATTCAGTCTCTGTGTTCACACTGTACCACTGTCTGTGTTAGCATTCAGTCTCTGTGTTAGCATTCAGTCTCTGTGTTCACACTGTACCACTATCTGTGTTAGCATTCAGTCTCTGTGTTCACACTGTACCACTATCTGTGTTAGCATTCAGTCTCTGTGTTAGCATTCAGTCTCTGTGTTCACACTGTACCACTATCTGTGTTAGCATTCAGTCTCTGTGTTCACACTGTACCACTATCTGTGTTAGCATTCAGTCTCTGTGTTCACACTGTACCACTATCTGTGTTAGCATTCAGTCTCTGTTTTCACACTGTACCACTATCTGTGTTAGCATTCAGTCTCTGTGTTCACACTGTACCACTATCTGTGTTAGCATTCAGTCTCTGTGTTAGCATTCAGTCTCTGTGTTCACATTGTACCACTATCTGTGTTAGCATTCAGTCTCTGTGTTCACACTGTACCACTATCTGTGTTAGCATTCAGTCTCTGTGTTCACATTGTACCACTATCTGTGTTAGCATTCAGTCTCTGTGTTCACACTGTACCACTATCTGTGTTAGCATTCAGTCTCTGTGTTAGCATTCAGTCTCTGTGTTCACATTGTACCACTATCTGTGTTAGCATTCAGTCTCTGTGTTCACACTGTACCACTATCTGTGTTAGCATTCAGTCTCTGTGTTCACACTGTACCACTATCTGTGTTAGCATTCAGTCTCTGTGTTCACACTGTACCACTATCTGTGTTAGCATTCAGTCTCTGTGTTCACACTGTACCACTATCTGTGTTAGCATTCAGTCTCTGTGTTCACACTGTACCACTATCTGTGTTAGCATTCAGTCTCTGTGTTCACACTGTACCACTATCTGTGTTAGCATTCAGTCTCTGTGTTAGCATTCAGTCTCTGTGTTCACACTGTACCACTATCTGTGTTAGCATTCAGTCTCTGTGTTCACACTGTACCACTATCTGTGTTAGCATTCAGTCTCTGTGTTAGCATTCAGTCTCTGTGTTCACACTGTACGACTATCTGTGTTAGCATTCAGTCTCTGTGTTCACACTGTACCACTATCTGTGTTAGCATTCAGTCTCTGTGTTCACACTGTACCACTATCTGTGTTAGCATTCAGTCTCTGTGTTCACACTGTACCACTATCTGTGTTAGCATTCAGTCTCTGTGTTCACACTGTACCACTATCTGTGTTAGCATTCAGTCTCTGTGTTAGCATTCAGTCTCTGTGTTCACATTGTACCACTATCTGTGTTAGCATTCAGTCTCTGTGTTCACACTGTACCACTATCTGTGTTAGCATTCAGTCTCTGTGTTCACATTGTACCACTATCTGTGTTAGCATTCAGTCTCTGTGTTCACACTGTACCACTATCTGTGTTAGCATTCAGTCTCTGTGTTAGCATTCAGTCTCTGTGTTCACATTGTACCACTATCTGTGTTAGCATTCAGTCTCTGTGTTCACACTGTACCACTATCTGTGTTAGCATTCAGTCTCTGTGTTAGCATTCAGTCTCTGTGTTCACACTGTACCACTATCTGTGTTAGCATTCAGTCTCTGTGTTCACACTGTACCACTATCTGTGTTAGCATTCAGTCTCTGTGTTAGCATTCAGTCTCTGTGTTCACACTGTACCACTATCTGTGTTAGCATTCAGTCTCTGTGTTCACACTGTACCACTATCTGTGTTAGCATTCAGTCTCTGTGTTCACACTGTACCACTATCTGTGTTAGCATTCAGTCTCTGTGTTAGCATTCAGTCTCTGTGTTCACACTGTACGACTATCTGTGTTAGCATTCAGTCTCTGTGTTCACACTGTACCACTATCTGTGTTAGCATTCAGTCTCTGTGTTAGCATTCAGTCTCTGTGTTCACACTGTACCACTATCTGTGTTAGCATTCAGTCTCTGTGTTCACATTGTACCACTATCTGTGTTAGCATTCAGTCTCTGTGTTCACACTGTACCACTATCTGTGTTAGCATTCAGTCTCTGTGTTCACACTGTACCACTATCTGTGTTAGCATTCAGTCTCTGTGTTAGCATTCAGTCTCTGTGTTCACACTGTACCACTATCTGTGTTAGCATTCAGTCTCTGTGTTCACACTGTACCACTATCTGTGTTAGCATTCAGTCTCTGTGTTCACATTGTACCACTATCTGTGTTAGCATTCAGTCTCTGTGTTCACACTGTACCACTATCTGTGTTAGCATTCAGTCTCTGTGTTAGCATTCAGTCTCTGTGTTCACATTGTACCACTATCTGTGTTAGCATTCAGTCTCTGTGTTCACACTGTACCACTATCTGTGTTAGCATTCAGTCTCTGTGTTCACACTGTACCACTATCTGTGTTAGCATTCAGTCTCTGTGTTCACACTGTACCACTATCTGTGTTAGCATTCAGTCTCTGTGTTCACACTGTACCACTATCTGTGTTAGCATTCAGTCTCTGTGTTCACACTGTACCACTATCTGTGTTAGCATTCAGTCTCTGTGTTAGCATTCAGTCTCTGTGTTCACACTGTACGACTATCTGTGTTAGCATTCAGTCTCTGTGTTAGCATTCAGTCTCTGTGTTCACACTGTACCACTATCTGTGTTAGCATTCAGTCTCTGTGTTCACATTGTACCACTATCTGTGTTAGCATTCAGTCTCTGTGTTCACACTGTACCGCTATCTGTGTTAGCATTCAGTCTCTGTGTTCACACTGTACCGCTATCTGTGTTAGCATTCAGTCTCTGTGTTCACACTGTACCACTATCTGTGTTAGCATTCAGTCTCTGTGTTAGCATTCAGTCTCTGTGTTCACACTGTACCGCTATCTGTGTTAGCATTCAGTCTCTGTGTTCACAATGCACCGCTATCTGTGTTAGCATTCAGTCTCTGTGTTCACACTGTACCGCTATCTGTGTTAGCATTCAGTCTCTGTGTTAGCATTCAGTCTCTGTGTTCACACTGCACTGCTATCTGTGTTAGCATTCAGTCTCTGTGTTAGCATTCAGTCTCTGTGTTCACACTGTACCGCTATCTGTGTTAGCATTCAGTCTCTGTGTTAGCATTCAGTCTCTGTGTTCACACTGCACCGCTATCTGTGTTAGCATTCAGTCTCTGTGTTAGCATTCAGTCTCTGTGTTAGCATTCAGTCTCTGTGTTCACAATGCACCGCTATCTGTGTTAGCATTCACTCTCTGTGTTAGCATTCAGTCTCTGTGTTCACAATGCACCGCTATCTGTGTTAGCATTCAGTCTCTGTGTTAGCATTCAGTCTCTGTGTTCACACTGCACCGCTATCTGTGTTAGCATTCAGTCTCTGTGTTAGCATTCAGTCTCTGTGTTAGCATTCAGTCTCTGTGTTCACACTGCACCGCTATCTGTGTTAGCATTCAGTCTCTGTGTTAGCATTCAGTCTCTGTGTTCACATTGTACCACTATCTGTGTTAGCATTCAGTCTCTGTGTTAGCATTCAGTCTCTGTGTTCACACTGTACCACTATCTGTGTTAGCATTCAGTCTTTGTGTTCACACTGCACCGCTATCTGTTTTAGCATTCAGTCTCTGTGTTCACACTGCACCGCTATCTGAGTTAGCATTCAGTCTCTGTGTTAGCATTCAGTCTCTGTGTTCACACTGCACCGCTATCTGTGTTAGCATTCAGTCTCTGTGTTAGCATTCAGTCTCTGTGTTAGCATTCAGTCTCTGTGTTCACATTGTACCACTATCTGTGTTAGCATTCAGTCTCTGTGTTCACACTGTACCACTATCTGTGTTAGCATTCAGTCTTTGTGTTCACACTGCACCGCTATCTGTTTTAGCATTCAGTCTCTGTGTTAGCATTCAGTCTCTGTGTTCACACTGCACCGCTATCTGTGTTAGCATTCAGTCTCTGTGTTAGCATTCAGTCTTTGTGTTAGCATTCAGTCTCTGTGTTAGGATTCAGTCTCTGTGTTCACACTGCACCGCTATCTGTGTTAGCATTCAGTCTCTGTGTTAGCATTCAGTCTCTGTGTTAGCATTCAGTCTCTGTGTTCACACTGCACCACTATCTAGGTTAGCATTCAGTCTCTGTGTTAGCATTCAGTCTCTGTGTTCACACTGCACCGCTATCTGTGTTAGCATTCAGTCTCTGTGTTAGCATTCAGTCTCTGTGTTAGCATTCAGTCTCTGTGTTAGCATTCAGTCTCTGTGTTCACACTGCACCGCTATCTGTGTTAGCATTCAGTCTCTGTGTTCACACTGCACCGCTATCTGTGTTAGCATTCAGTCTCTGTGTTAGCATTCAGTCTCTGTGTTCACATTGTACCACTATCTGTGTTAGCATTCAGTCTCTGTGTTCACACTGCACCGCTATCTATGTTAGCATTCAGTCTCTGTGTTCACACTGCACGACTGTCTGTGTTAGCATTCAGTCTCTGTGTTCACACTGCACCGCTATCTGTGTTAGCATTCAGTCTCTGTGTTCACACTGTACCACTATCTATGTTAGCATTCAGTCTCTGTGTTCACACTGCACAACTGTCTGTGTTAGCATTCAGTCTCTGTGTTCACATTGTACCACTATCTGTGTTAGCATTCAGTCTCTGTGTTCACACTGTACCACTATCTGTGTTAGCATTCAGTCTCTGTGTTCACACTGCACCGCTATCTGTGTTAGCATTCAGTCTCTGTGTTCACACTGTACCACTATCTGTGTTCACACTGTACCACTATCTGTGTTAGCATTCAGTCTCTGTGTTCACACTGCACCGCTATCTGTGTTAGCATTCAGTCTCTGTGTTAGCATTCAGTCTCTGTGTTCACACTGTACCGCTATCTGTGTTAGCATTCAGTCTCTGTGTTCAAACTGTACCACTATCTGTGTTAGCATTCAGTCTCTGTGTTAGCATTCAGTCTCTGTGTTCACACTGCACCGCTATCTGTGTTAGCATTCAGTCTCTGTGTTAGCATTCAGTCTCTGTGTTAGCATTCAGTCTCTGTGTTCACACTGCACCACTATCTGTGTTAGCATTCAGTCTCTGTGTTAGCATTCAGTCTCTGTGTTCACAATGCACCGCTATCTGTGTTAGCATTCAGTCTCTGTGTTAACATTCAGTCTCTGTGTTAGCATTCAGTCTCTGTGTTCACACTGCACCGCTATCTGTGTTAGCATTCAGTCTCTGTGTTAGCATTCAGTCTCTGTGTTCACATTGTACCACTATCTGTGTTAGCATTCAGTCTCTGTGTTAGCATTCAGTCTCTGTGTTCACACTGCACCGCTATCTGTGTTAGCATTCAGTCTCTGTGTTAGCATTCAGTCTCTGTGTTAGCATTCAGTCTCTGTGTTCACACTGCACCACTATCTGTGTTAGCATTCAGTCTCTGTGTTAGCATTCAGTCTCTGTGTTCACAATGCACCGCTATCTGTGTTAGCATTCAGTCTCTGTGTTCACACTGTACCACTATCTGTGTTAGCATTCAGTCTCTGTGTTCACACTGTACCACTATCTGTGTTAGCATTCAGTCTCTGTGTTCACACTGCACGACTGTCTGTGTTAGCATTCAGTCTCTGTGTTCACACTGCACCGCTATCTGTGTTAGCATTCAGTCTCTGTGTTAGCATTCAGTCTCTGTGTTCACATTGTACCACTATCTGTGTTAGCGTTCAGTCTCTGTGTTCACACTGCACCGCTATCTGTGTTAGCATTTTGTCTCTGTGTTAGCATTCAGTCTCTGTGTTCACATTGTACCACTATCTGTGTTAGCATTCAGTCTCTGTGTTCACACTGCACGACTGTCTGTGTTAGCATTCAGTCTCTGTGTTCACACTGTACCACTATCTGTGTTAGCATTCAGTCTCGGTGTTCACACTGTACCACTATCTGTGTTAGCATTCAGTCTCTGTGTTCACACTGTACCACTATCTGTGTTAGCATTCAGTCTCTGTGTTCACACTGTACCACTATCTGTGTTAGCATTCAGTCTCTGTGTTCACACTGTACCACTATCTGTGTTAGCATTCAGTCTCTGTGTTCACACTGTACCACTATCTGTGTTAGCATTCAGTCTTTGTGTTAGAATTCAGTCTCTGTGTTCACACTGTACCACTATCTGTGTTAGCATTCAGTCTCTGTGTTAGCATTCAGTCTCTGTGTTCACACTGTACCACTATCTGTGTTAGCATTCAGTCTCTGTGTTCACACTGTACCACTATCTGTGTTAGCATTCAGTCTCTGTGTTCACACTGCACGACTGTCTGTGTTAACATTCAGTCTCTGTGTTCACACTGCACCGCTATCTGTGTTAGCATTCAGTCTCTGTGTTAGCATTCAGTCTCTGTGTTCACACTGTACCACTATCTGTGTTAGCATTCAGTCTCTGTGTTCACACTGTACCACTATCTGTGTTAGCATTCAGTCTCTGTGTTCACACTGTACCACTATCTGTGTTAGCATTCAGTCTCTGTGTTCACACTGTACCACTATCTGTGTTAGCATTCAGTCTCTGTGTTCACACTGTACCACTATCTGTGTTAGCATTCAGTCTCTGTGTTCACACTGTACCACTATCTGTGTTAGCATTCAGTCTCTGTGTTCACACTGTACCACTATCTGTGTTAGCATTCAGTCTCTGTGTTCACACTGTACCACTATCTGTGTTAGCATTCAGTCTCTGTGTTCACACTGTACCACTATCTGTGTTAGCATTCAGTCTCTGTGTTCACACTGTACCACTATCTGTGTTAGCATTCAGTCTCTGTGTTCACACTGCACCACTATCTGTGTTAGCATTCAGTCTCTGTGTTCACACTGTACCACTATCTGTGTTAGCATTCAGTCTCTGTGTTCACACTGTACCACTATCTGTGTTAGCATTCAGTCTCTGTGTTCACACTGTACCACTATCTGTGTTAGCATTCAGTCTCTGTGTTCACACTGTACCACTATCTGTTTGCATTCAGTCTCTGTGTTCACACTGTACCACTATCTGTGTTAGCATTCAGTCTCTGTGTTCACACTGTACCACTATCTGTGTTAGCATTCAGTCTCTGTGTTCACACGGTACCACTATCTGTGTTAGCATTCAGTCTTTGTGTTCACACTGTACCACTATCTGTGTTAGCATTCAGTCTCTGTGTTCACACTGTACCACTATCTCTGTTAGCATTCAGTCTCTGTGTTAGCATTCAGTCTCTGTGTTCACACTGTACCACTATCTGTGTTAGCATTCAGTCTCTGTGTTCACACTGTACCACTATCTGTGTTAGCATTCAGTCTCTGTGTTAGCATTCAGTCTCTGTGTTCACACTGTACCACTATCTGTGTTAGCATTCAGTCTCTGTGTTCACACTGTACCACTATCTGTGTTAGCATTCAGTCTCTGTGTTCACACTGTACCACTGTCTGTGTTAGCATTCAGTCTCTGTGTTAGCATTCAGTCTCTGTGTTCACACTGTACCACTATCTGTGTTAGCATTCAGTCTCTGTGTTCACACTGTACCACTATCTGTGTTAGCATTCAGTCTCTGTGTTAGCATTCAGTCTCTGTGTTCACACTGTACCACTATCTGTGTTAGCATTCAGTCTCTGTGTTCACACTGTACCACTATCTGTGTTAGCATTCAGTCTCTGTGTTCACACTGTACCACTATCTGTGTTAGCATTCAGTCTCTGTTTTCACACTGTACCACTATCTGTGTTAGCATTCAGTCTCTGTGTTCACACTGTACCACTATCTGTGTTAGCATTCAGTCTCTGTGTTAGCATTCAGTCTCTGTGTTCACATTGTACCACTATCTGTGTTAGCATTCAGTCTCTGTGTTCACACTGTACCACTATCTGTGTTAGCATTCAGTCTCTGTGTTCACATTGTACCACTATCTGTGTTAGCATTCAGTCTCTGTGTTCACACTGTACCACTATCTGTGTTAGCATTCAGTCTCTGTGTTAGCATTCAGTCTCTGTGTTCACATTGTACCACTATCTGTGTTAGCATTCAGTCTCTGTGTTCACACTGTACCACTATCTGTGTTAGCATTCAGTCTCTGTGTTCACACTGTACCACTATCTGTGTTAGCATTCAGTCTCTGTGTTCACACTGTACCACTATCTGTGTTAGCATTCAGTCTCTGTGTTCACACTGTACCACTATCTGTGTTAGCATTCAGTCTCTGTGTTCACACTGTACCACTATCTGTGTTAGCATTCAGTCTCTGTGTTCACACTGTACCACTATCTGTGTTAGCATTCAGTCTCTGTGTTAGCATTCAGTCTCTGTGTTCACACTGTACCACTATCTGTGTTAGCATTCAGTCTCTGTGTTCACACTGTACCACTATCTGTGTTAGCATTCAGTCTCTGTGTTAGCATTCAGTCTCTGTGTTCACACTGTACGACTATCTGTGTTAGCATTCAGTCTCTGTGTTCACACTGTACCACTATCTGTGTTAGCATTCAGTCTCTGTGTTCACACTGTACCACTATCTGTGTTAGCATTCAGTCTCTGTGTTCACACTGTACCACTATCTGTGTTAGCATTCAGTCTCTGTGTTCACACTGTACCACTATCTGTGTTAGCATTCAGTCTCTGTGTTCACACTGTACCACTATCTGTGTTAGCATTCAGTCTCTGTGTTCACACTGTACCACTATCTGTGTTAGCATTCAGTCTCTGTGTTCACACTGTACCACTATCTGTGTTAGCATTCAGTCTCTGTGTTCACACTGTACCACTATCTGTGTTAGCATTCAGTCTCTGTGTTCACACTGCACCACTATCTGTGTTAGCATTCAGTCTCTGTGTTCACACTGTACCACTATCTGTGTTAGCATTCAGTCTCTGTGTTCACACTGTACCACTATCTGTGTTAGCATTCAGTCTCTGTGTTCACACTGTACCACTATCTGTGTTAGCATTCAGTCTCTGTGTTCACACTGTACCACTATCTGTGTTAGCATTCAGTCTCTGTGTTCACACTGTACCACTATCTGTGTTAGCATTCAGTCTCTGTGTTCACACTGTACCACTATCTGTGTTAGCATTCAGTCTCTGTGTTCACACTGTACCACCATCTGTGTTAGCATTCAGTCTCTGTGTTCACACTGTACCACTATCTGTGTTAGCGTTCAGTCTCTGTGTTAGCATTCAGTCTCTGTGTTCACACTGTACCACTATCTGTGTTAGCATTCAGTCTCTGTGTTCACACTGTACCACTATCTGTGTTAGCATTCAGTCTCTGTGTTCACACTGTACCACTGTCTGTGTTAGCATTCAGTCTCTGTGTTAGCATTCAGTCTCTGTGTTCACACTGTACCACTATCTGTGTTAGCATTCAGTCTCTCTGTTCACACTGTACCACTATCTGTGTTAGCATTCAGTCTCTGTGTTAGCATTCAGTCTCTGTGTTCACACTGTACCACTATCTGTGTTAGCATTCAGTCTCTGTGTTCACACTGTACCACTATCTGTGTTAGCATTCAGTCTCTGTGTTCACACTGTACCACTATCTGTGTTAGCATTCAGTCTCTGTTTTCACACTGTACCACTATCTGTGTTAGCATTCAGTCTCTGTGTTCACACTGTACCACTATCTGTGTTAGCATTCAGTCTCTGTGTTAGCATTCAGTCTCTGTGTTCACATTGTACCACTATCTGTGTTAGCATTCAGTCTCTGTGTTCACACTGTACCACTATCTGTGTTAGCATTCAGTCTCTGTGTTCACATTGTACCACTATCTGTGTTAGCATTCAGTCTCTGTGTTCACACTGTACCACTATCTGTGTTAGCATTCAGTCTCTGTGTTAGCATTCAGTCTCTGTGTTCACATTGTACCACTATCTGTGTTAGCATTCAGTCTCTGTGTTCACACTGTACCACTATCTGTGTTAGCATTCAGTCTCTGTGTTAGCATTCAGTCTCTGTGTTCACACTGTACCACTATCTGTGTTAGCATTCAGTCTCTGTGTTCACACTGTACCACTATCTGTGTTAGCATTCAGTCTCTGTGTTAGCATTCAGTCTCTGTGTTCACACTGTACCACTATCTGTGTTAGCATTCAGTCTCTGTGTTCACACTGTACCACTATCTGTGTTAGCATTCAGTCTCTGTGTTCACACTGTACCACTATCTGTGTTAGCATTCAGTCTCTGTGTTAGCATTCAGTCTCTGTGTTCACACTGTACGACTATCTGTGTTAGCATTCAGTCTCTGTGTTCACACTGTACCACTATCTGTGTTAGCATTCAGTCTCTGTGTTAGCATTCAGTCTCTGTGTTCACACTGTACCACTATCTGTGTTAGCATTCAGTCTCTGTGTTCACATTGTACCACTATCTGTGTTAGCATTCAGTCTCTGTGTTCACACTGTACCACTATCTGTGTTAGCATTCAGTCTCTGTGTTCACACTGTACCACTATCTGTGTTAGCATTCAGTCTCTGTGTTAGCATTCAGTCTCTGTGTTCACACTGTACCACTATCTGTGTTAGCATTCAGTCTCTGTGTTCACACTGTACCACTATCTGTGTTAGCATTCAGTCTCTGTGTTCACATTGTACCACTATCTGTGTTAGCATTCAGTCTCTGTGTTCACACTGTACCACTATCTGTGTTAGCATTCAGTCTCTGTGTTAGCATTCAGTCTCTGTGTTCACATTGTACCACTATCTGTGTTAGCATTCAGTCTCTGTGTTCACACTGTACCACTATCTGTGTTAGCATTCATTCTCTGTGTTCACACTGTACCACTATCTGTGTTAGCATTCAGTCTCTGTGTTCACACTGTACCACTATCTGTGTTAGCATTCAGTCTCTGTGTTCACACTGTACCACTATCTGTGTTAGCATTCAGTCTCTGTGTTCACACTGTACCACTATCTGTGTTAGCATTCAGTCTCTGTGTTAGCATTCAGTCTCTGTGTTCACACTGTACGACTATCTGTGTTAGCATTCAGTCTCTGTGTTAGCATTCAGTCTCTGTGTTCACACTGTACCACTATCTGTGTTAGCATTCAGTCTCTGTGTTCACATTGTACCACTATCTGTGTTAGCATTCAGTCTCTGTGTTCACACTGTACCACTATCTGTGTTAGCATTCAGTCTCTGTGTTCACACTGTACCACTATCTGTGTTAGCATTCAGTCTCTGTGTTAGCATTCAGTCTCTGTGTTCACACTGTACGACTATCTGTGTTAGCATTCAGTCTCTGTGTTAGCATTCAGTCTCTGTGTTCACACTGTACCACTATCTGTGTTAGCATTCAGTCTCTGTGTTCACATTGTACCACTATCTGTGTTAGCATTCAGTCTCTGTGTTCACACTGTACCACTATCTGTGTTAGCATTCAGTCTCTGTGTTCACACTGTACCACTATCTGTGTTAGCATTCAGTCTCTGTGTTAGCATTCAGTCTCTGTGTTCACACTGTACGACTATCTGTGTTAGCATTCAGTCTCTGTGTTAGCATTCAGTCTCTGTGTTCACACTGTACCACTATCTGTGTTAGCATTCAGTCTCTGTGTACACATTGTACCACTATCTGTGTTAGCATTCAGTCTCTGTGTTCACACTGTACCACTATCTGTGTTAGCATTCAGTCTCTGTGTTAGCATTCAGTCTCTGTGTTCACATTGTACCACTATCTGTGTTAGCATTCAGTCTCTGTGTTCACACTGTACCACTATCTGTGTTAGCATTCAGTCTCTGTGTTCACACTGTACCACTATCTGTGTTAGCATTCAGTCTCTGTGTTCACACTGTACCACTATCTGTGTTAGCATTCAGTCTCTGTGTTCACACTGTACCACTATCTGTGTTAGCATTCAGTCTCTGTGTTCACACTGTACCACTATCTGTGTTAGCATTCAGTCTCTGTGTTAGCATTCAGTCTCTGTGTTCACACTGTACGACTATCTGTGTTAGCATTCAGTCTCTGTGTTAGCATTCAGTCTCTGTGTTCACACTGTACCACTATCTGTGTTAGCATTCAGTCTCTGTGTTCACACTGTACCACTATCTGTGTTAGCATTCAGTCTCTGTGTTCACACTGTACCACTATCTGTGTTAGCATTCAGTCTCTGTGTTCACACTGTACCACTATCTGTGTTAGCATTCAGTCTCTGTGTTCACACTGTACCACTATCTGTGTTAGCATTCAGTCTCTGTGTTCACACTGTACCACTATCTGTGTTAGCATTCAGTCTCTGTGTTCACACTGTACCACTATCTGTGTTAGCATTCAGTCTCTGTGTTCACACTGTACCACTATCTGTGTTAGCATTCAGTCTCTGTGTTCACACTGCACCACTATCTGTGTTAGCATTCAGTCTCTGTGTTCACACTGTACCACTATCTGTGTTAGCATTCAGTCTCTGTGTTCACACTGTACCACTATCTGTGTTAGCATTCAGTCTCTGTGTTCACACTGTACCACTATCTGTGTTAGCATTCAGTCTCTGTGTTCACACTGTACCACTATCTGTTTGCATTCAGTCTCTGTGTTCACACTGTACCACTATCTGTGTTAGCATTCAGTCTCTGTGTTCACACTGTACCACTATCTGTGTTAGCATTCAGTCTCTGTGTTCACACGGTACCACTATCTGTGTTAGCATTCAGTCTTTGTGTTCACACTGTACCACTATCTGTGTTAGCATTCAGTCTCTGTGTTCACACTGTACCACTATCTGTGTTAGCATTCAGTCTCTGTGTTAGCATTCAGTCTCTGTGTTCACACTGTACCACTATCTGTGTTAGCATTCAGTCTCTGTGTTCACACTGTACCACTATCTGTGTTAGCATTCAGTCTCTGTGTTAGCATTCAGTCTCTGTGTTCACACTGTACCACTATCTGTGTTAGCATTCAGTCTCTGTGTTCACACTGTACCACTATCTGTGTTAGCATTCAGTCTCTGTGTTCACACTGTACCACTGTCTGTGGTAGCATTCAGTTTCTGTGTTAGCATTCAGTCTCTGTGTTCACACTGTACCACTATCTGTGTTAGCATTCAGTCTCTGTGTTCACACTGTACCACTATCTGTGTTAGCATTCAGTCTCTGTGTTAGCATTCAGTCTCTGTGTTCACACTGTACCACTATCTGTGTTAGCATTCAGTCTCTGTGTTCACACTGTACCACTATCTGTGTTAGCATTCAGTCTCTGTGTTCACACTGTACCACTATCTGTGTTAGCATTCAGTCTCTGTTTTCACACTGTACCACTATCTGTGTTAGCATTCAGTCTCTGTGTTCACACTGTACCACTATCTGTGTTAGCATTCAGTCTCTGTGTTAGCATTCAGTCTCTGTGTTCACATTGTACCACTATCTGTGTTAGCATTCAGTCTCTGTGTTCACACTGTACCACTATCTGTGTTAGCATTCAGTCTCTGTGTTCACATTGTACCACTATCTGTGTTAGCATTCAGTCTCTGTGTTCACACTGTACCACTATCTGTGTTAGCATTCAGTCTCTGTGTTAGCATTCAGTCTCTGTGTTCACATTGTACCACTATCTGTGTTAGCATTCAGTCTCTGTGTTCACACTGTACCACTATCTGTGTTAGCATTCAGTCTCTGTGTTCACACTGTACCACTATCTGTGTTAGCATTCAGTCTCTGTGTTCACACTGTACCACTATCTGTGTTAGCATTCAGTCTCTGTGTTCACACTGTACCACTATCTGTGTTAGCATTCAGTCTCTGTGTTCACACTGTACCACTATCTGTGTTAGCATTCAGTCTCTGTGTTCACACTGTACCACTATCTGTGTTAGCATTCAGTCTCTGTGTTAGCATTCAGTCTCTGTGTTCACACTGTACCACTATCTGTGTTAGCATTCAGTCTCTGTGTTCACACTGTACCACTATCTGTGTTAGCATTCAGTCTCTGTGTTAGCATTCAGTCTCTGTGTTCACACTGTACGACTATCTGTGTTAGCATTCAGTCTCTGTGTTCACACTGTACCACTATCTGTGTTAGCATTCAGTCTCTGTGTTCACACTGTACCACTATCTGTGTTAGCATTCAGTCTCTGTCTTCACACTGTACCACTATCTGTGTTAGCATTCAGTCTCTGTGTTCACACTGTACCACTATCTGTGTTAGCATTCAGTCTCTGTGTTCACACTGTACCACTATCTGTGTTAGCATTCAGTCTCTGTGTTCACACTGTACCACTATCTGTGTTAGCATTCAGTCTCTGTGTTCACACTGTACCACTATCTGTGTTAGCATTCAGTCTCTGTGTTCACACTGTACCACTATCTGTGTTAGCATTCAGTCTCTGTGTTCACACTGCACCACTATCTGTGTTAGCATTCAGTCTCTGTGTTCACACTGTACCACTATCTGTGTTAGCATTCAGTCTCTGTGTTCACACTGTACCACTATCTGTGTTAGCATTCAGTCTCTGTGTTCACACTGTACCACTATCTGTGTTAGCATTCAGTCTCTGTGTTCACACTGCACCACTATCTGTGTTAGCATTCAGTCTCTGTGTTCACACTGTACCACTATCTGTGTTAGCATTCAGTCTCTGTGTTCACACTGTACCACTATCTGTGTTAGCATTCAGTCTCTGTGTTCACACTGTACCACTATCTGTGTTAGCATTCAGTCTCTGTGTTCACACTGTACCACCATCTGTGTTAGCATTCAGTCTCTGTGTTCACACTGTACCACTATCTGTGTTAGCGTTCAGTCTCTGTGTTAGCATTCAGTCTCTGTGTTCACACTGTACCACTATCTGTGTTAGCATTCAGTCTCTGTGTTCACACTGTACCACTATCTGTGTTAGCATTCAGTCTCTGTGTTCACACTGTACCACTGTCTGTGTTAGCATTCAGTCTCTGTGTTAGCATTCAGTCTCTGTGTTCACACTGTACCACTATCTGTGTTAGCATTCAGTCTCTGTGTTCACACTGTACCACTATCTGTGTTAGCATTCAGTCTCTGTGTTAGCATTCAGTCTCTGTGTTCACACTGTACCACTATCTGTGTTAGCATTCAGTCTCTGTGTTCACACTGTACCACTATCTGTGTTAGCATTCAGTCTCTGTGTTCACACTGTACCACTATCTGTGTTAGCATTCAGTCTCTGTTTTCACACTGTACCACTATCTGTGTTAGCATTCAGTCTCTGTGTTCACACTGTACCACTATCTGTGTTAGCATTCAGTCTCTGTGTTAGCATTCAGTCTCTGTGTTCACATTGTACCACTATCTGTGTTAGCATTCAGTCTCTGTGTTCACACTGTACCACTATCTGTGTTAGCATTCAGTCTCTGTGTTCACATTGTACCACTATCTGTGTTAGCATTCAGTCTCTGTGTTCACACTGTACCACTATCTGTGTTAGCATTCAGTCTCTGTGTTAGCATTCAGTCTCTGTGTTCACATTGTACCACTATCTGTGTTAGCATTCAGTCTCTGTGTTCACACTGTACCACTATCTGTGTTAGCATTCAGTCTCTGTGTTAGCATTCAGTCTCTGTGTTCACACTGTACCACTATCTGTGTTAGCATTCAGTCTCTGTGTTCACACTGTACCACTATCTGTGTTAGCATTCAGTCTCTGTGTTCACACTGTACCACTATCTGTGTTAGCATTCAGTCTCTGTGTTAGCATTCAGTCTCTGTGTTCACACTGTACGACTATCTGTGTTAGCATTCAGTCTCTGTGTTAGCATTCAGTCTCTGTGTTCACACTGTACCACTATCTGTGTTAGCATTCAGTCTCTGTGTTCACATTGTACCACTATCTGTGTTAGCATTCAGTCTCTGTGTTCACACTGTACCACTATCTGTGTTAGCATTCAGTCTCTGTGTTCACACTGTACCACTATCTGTGTTAGCATTCAGTCTCTGTGTTAGCATTCAGTCTCTGTGTTCACACTGTACGACTATCTGTGTTAGCATTCAGTCTCTGTGTTAGCATTCAGTCTCTGTGTTCACACTGTACCACTATCTGTGTTAGCATTCAGTCTCTGTGTTAGCATTCAGTCTCTGTGTTCACACTGTACGACTATCTGTGTTAGCATTCAGTCTCTGTGTTAGCATTCAGTCTCTGTGTTCACACTGTACCACTATCTGTGTTAGCATTCAGTCTCTGTGTTCACATTGTACCACTATCTGTGTTAGCATTCAGTCTCTGTGTTCACACTGTACCACTATCTGTGTTAGCATTCAGTCTCTGTGTTAGCATTCAGTCTCTGTGTTCACATTGTACCACTATCTGTGTTAGCATTCAGTCTCTGTGTTCACACTGTACCACTATCTGTGTTAGCATTCAGTCTCTGTGTTCACACTGTACCACTATCTGTGTTAGCATTCAGTCTCTGTGTTCACACTGTACCACTATCTGTGTTAGCATTCAGTCTCTGTGTTCACACTGTACCACTATCTGTGTTAGCATTCAGTCTCTGTGTTCACACTGTACCACTATCTGTGTTAGCATTCAGTCTCTGTGTTAGCATTCAGTCTCTGTGTTCACACTGTACGACTATCTTTGTTAGCATTCAGTCTCTGTGTTAGCATTCAGTCTCTGTGTTCACACTGTACCACTATCTGTGTTAGCATTCAGTCTCTGTGTTCACACTGTACCACTATCTGTGTTAGCATTCAGTCTCTGTGTTCACACTGTACCACTATCTGTGTTAGCATTCAGTCTCTGTGTTAGCATTCAGTCTCTGTGTTCACACTGTACCACTATCTGTGTTAGCATTCAGTCTCTGTGTTCACACTGTACCACTATCTGTGTTAGCATTCAGTCTCTGTGTTAGCATTCAGTCTCTGTGTTCACACTGTACGACTATCTGTGTTAGCATTCAGTCTCTGTGTTCACACTGTACCACTATCTGTGTTAGCATTCAGTCTCTGTGTTCACACTGTACCACTATCTGTGTTAGCATTCAGTCTCTGTCTTCACACTGTACCACTATCTGTGTTAGCATTCAGTCTCTGTGTTCACACTGTACCACTATCTGTGTTAGCATTCAGTCTCTGTGTTCACACTGTACCACTATCTGTGTTAGCATTCAGTCTCTGTGTTCACACTGTACCACTATCTGTGTTAGCATTCAGTCTCTGTGTTCACACTGTACCACTATCTGTGTTAGCATTCAGTCTCTGTGTTCACACTGTACCACTATCTGTGTTAGCATTCAGTCTCTGTGTTCACACTGCACCACTATCTGTGTTAGCATTCAGTCTCTGTGTTCACACTGTACCACTATCTGTGTTAGCATTCAGTCTCTGTGTTCACACTGTACCACTATCTGTGTTAGCATTCAGTCTCTGTGTTCACACTGTACCACTATCTGTGTTAGCATTCAGTCTCTGTGTTCACACTGCACCACTATCTGTGTTAGCATTCAGTCTCTGTGTTCACACTGTACCACTATCTGTGTTAGCATTCAGTCTCTGTGTTCACACTGTACCACTATCTGTGTTAGCATTCAGTCTCTGTGTTCACACTGTACCACTATCTGTGTTAGCATTCAGTCTCTGTGTTCACACTGTACCACCATCTGTGTTAGCATTCAGTCTCTGTGTTCACACTGTACCACTATCTGTGTTAGCGTTCAGTCTCTGTGTTAGCATTCAGTCTCTGTGTTCACACTGTACCACTATCTGTGTTAGCATTCAGTCTCTGTGTTCACACTGTACCACTATCTGTGTTAGCATTCAGTCTCTGTGTTCACACTGTACCACTGTCTGTGTTAGCATTCAGTCTCTGTGTTAGCATTCAGTCTCTGTGTTCACACTGTACCACTATCTGTGTTAGCATTCAGTCTCTGTGTTCACACTGTACCACTATCTGTGTTAGCATTCAGTCTCTGTGTTAGCATTCAGTCTCTGTGTTCACACTGTACCACTATCTGTGTTAGCATTCAGTCTCTGTGTTCACACTGTACCACTATCTGTGTTAGCATTCAGTCTCTGTGTTCACACTGTACCACTATCTGTGTTAGCATTCAGTCTCTGTTTTCACACTGTACCACTATCTGTGTTAGCATTCAGTCTCTGTGTTCACACTGTACCACTATCTGTGTTAGCATTCAGTCTCTGTGTTAGCATTCAGTCTCTGTGTTCACATTGTACCACTATCTGTGTTAGCATTCAGTCTCTGTGTTCACACTGTACCACTATCTGTGTTAGCATTCATTCTCTGTGTTCACATTGTACCACTATCTGTGTTAGCATTCAGTCTCTGTGTTCACACTGTACCACTATCTGTGTTAGCATTCAGTCTCTGTGTTAGCATTCAGTCTCTGTGTTCACATTGTACCACTATCTGTGTTAGCATTCAGTCTCTGTGTTCACACTGTACCACTATCTGTGTTAGCATTCAGTCTCTGTGTTAGCATTCAGTCTCTGTGTTCACACTGTACCACTATCTGTGTTAGCATTCAGTCTCTGTGTTCACACTGTACCACTATCTGTGTTAGCATTCAGTCTCTGTGTTCACACTGTACCACTATCTGTGTTAGCATTCAGTCTCTGTGTTAGCATTCAGTCTCTGTGTTCACACTGTACGACTATCTGTGTTAGCATTCAGTCTCTGTGTTAGCATTCAGTCTCTGTGTTCACACTGTACCACTATCTGTGTTAGCATTCAGTCTCTGTGTTCACATTGTACCACTATCTGTGTTAGCATTCAGTCTCTGTGTTCACACTGTACCACTATCTGTGTTAGCATTCAGTCTCTGTGTTCACACTGTACCACTATCTGTGTTAGCATTCAGTCTCTGTGTTAGCATTCAGTCTCTGTGTTCACACTGTACGACTATCTGTGTTAGCATTCAGTCTCTGTGTTAGCATTCAGTCTCTGTGTTCACACTGTACCACTATCTGTGTTAGCATTCAGTCTCTGTGTTCACATTGTACCACTATCTGTGTTAGCATTCAGTCTCTGTGTTCACACTGTACCACTATCTGTGTTAGCATTCAGTCTCTGTGTTCACACTGTACCACTATCTGTGTTAGCATTCAGTCTCTGTGTTAGCATTCAGTCTCTGTGTTCACACTGTACGACTATCTGTGTTAGCATTCAGTCTCTGTGTTAGCATTCAGTCTCTGTGTTCACACTGTACCACTATCTGTGTTAGCATTCAGTCTCTGTGTTCACATTGTACCACTATCTGTGTTAGCATTCAGTCTCTGTGTTCACACTGTACCACTATCTGTGTTAGCATTCAGTCTCTGTGTTAGCATTCAGTCTCTGTGTTCACATTGTACCACTATCTGTGTTAGCATTCAGTCTCTGTGTTCACACTGTACCACTATCTGTGTTAGCATTCAGTCTCTGTGTTCACACTGTACCACTATCTGTGTTAGCATTCAGTCTCTGTGTTCACACTGTACCACTATCTGTGTTAGCATTCAGTCTCTGTGTTCACACTGTACCACTATCTGTGTTAGCATTCAGTCTCTGTGTTCACACTGTACCACTATCTGTGTTAGCATTCAGTCTCTGTGTTAGCATTCAGTCTCTGTGTTCACACTGTACGACTATCTTTGTTAGCATTCAGTCTCTGTGTTAGCATTCAGTCTCTGTGTTCACACTGTACCACTATCTGTGTTAGCATTCAGTCTCTGTGTTCACACTGTACCACTATCTGTGTTAGCATTCAGTCTCTGTGTTCACACTGTACCACTATCTGTGTTAGCATTCAGTCTCTGTGTTCACACTGTACCACTATCTGTGTTAGCATTCAGTCTCTGTGTTCACACTGTACCACTATCTGTGTTAGCATTCAGTCTCTGTGTTCACACTGTACCACTATCTGTGTTAGCATTCAGTCTCTGTGTTCACACTGTACCACTATCTGTGTTAGCATTCAGTCTCTGTGTTCACACTGTACCACTATCTGTGTTAGCATTCAGTCTCTGTGTTCACACTGCACCACTATCTGTGTTAGCATTCAGTCTCTGTGTTCACACTGTACCACTATCTGTGTTAGCATTCAGTCTCTGTGTTCACACTGTACCACTATCTGTGTTAGCATTCAGTCTCTGTGTTCACACTGTACCACTATCTGTGTTAGCATTCAGTCTCTGTGTTCACACTGTACCACTATCTGTTTGCATTCAGTCTCTGTGTTCACACTGTACCACTATCTGTGTTAGCATTCAGTCTCTGTGTTCACACTGTACCACTATCTGTGTTAGCATTCAGTCTCTGTGTTCACACGGTACCACTATCTGTGTTAGCATTCAGTCTTTGTGTTCACACTGTACCACTATCTGTGTTAGCATTCAGTCTCTGTGTTCACACTGTACCACTATCTGTGTTAGCATTCAGTCTCTGTGTTAGCATTCAGTCTCTGTGTTCACACTGTACCACTATCTGTGTTAGCATTCAGTCTCTGTGTTCACACTGTACCACTATCTGTGTTAGCATTCAGTCTCTGTGTTAGCATTCAGTCTCTGTGTTCACACTGTACCACTATCTGTGTTAGCATTCAGTCTCTGTGTTCACACTGTACCACTATCTGTGTTAGCATTCAGTCTCTGTGTTCACACTGTACCACTGTCTGTGTTAGCATTCAGTCTCTGTGTTAGCATTCAGTCTCTGTGTTCACACTGTACCACTATCTGTGTTAGCATTCAGTCTCTGTGTTCACACTGTACCACTATCTGTGTTAGCATTCAGTCTCTGTGTTAGCATTCAGTCTCTGTGTTCACACTGTACCACTATCTGTGTTAGCATTCAGTCTCTGTGTTCACACTGTACCACTATCTGTGTTAGCATTCAGTCTCTGTGTTCACACTGTACCACTATCTGTGTTAGCATTCAGTCTCTGTTTTCACACTGTACCACTATCTGTGTTAGCATTCAGTCTCTGTGTTCACACTGTACCACTATCTGTGTTAGCATTCAGTCTCTGTGTTAGCATTCAGTCTCTGTGTTCACATTGTACCACTATCTGTGTTAGCATTCAGTCTCTGTGTTCACACTGTACCACTATCTGTGTTAGCATTCAGTCTCTGTGTTCACATTGTACCACTATCTGTGTTAGCATTCAGTCTCTGTGTTCACACTGTACCACTATCTGTGTTAGCATTCAGTCTCTGTGTTAGCATTCAGTCTCTGTGTTCACATTGTACCACTATCTGTGTTAGCATTCAGTCTCTGTGTTCACACTGTACCACTATCTGTGTTAGCATTCAGTCTCTGTGTTCACACTGTACCACTATCTGTGTTAGCATTCAGTCTCTGTGTTCACACTGTACCACTATCTGTGTTAGCATTCAGTCTCTGTGTTCACACTGTACCACTATCTGTGTTAGCATTCAGTCTCTGTGTTCACACTGCACCGCTATCTGTGTTAGCATTCAGTCTCTGTGTTCACACTGTACGACTATCTGTGTTAGCATTCAGTCTCTGTGTTAGCATTCAGTGTCTGTGTTCACACTGTACGACTATCTGTGTTAGCATTCAGCCTCTGTGTTCACACTGTACGACTATCTGTGTTAGCATTCAGTCTCTGTGTTAGCATTCAGTCTCTGTGTTCACACTGTACGACTATCTGTGTTAGCATTCAGTCTCTGTGTTCACACTGTACCACTATCTGTGTTAGCATTCAGTCTCTGTGTTCACACTGTACCACTATCTGTGTTAGCATTCAGTCTCTGTGTTCACACTGTACCACTATCTGTGTTAGCATTCAGTCTCTGTGTTCACACTGTACCACTATCTGTGTTAGCATTCAGTCTCTGTGTTCACACTGTACCACTATCTGTGTTAGCATTCAGTCTCTGTGTTCACACTGTACCACTATCTGTGTTAGCATTCAGTCTCTGTGTTCACACTGTACCACTATCTGTGTTAGCATTCAGTCTCTGTGTTCACACTGTACCACTATCTGTGTTAGCATTCAGTCTCTGTGTTCACACTGCACCACTATCTGTGTTAGCATTCAGTCTCTGTGTTCACACTGTACCACTATCTGTGTTAGCATTCAGTCTCTGTGTTCACACTGTACCACTATCTGTGTTAGCATTCAGTCTCTGTGTTCACACTGTACCACTATCTGTGTTAGCATTCAGTCTCTGTGTTCACACTGCACCACTATCTGTGTTAGCATTCAGTCTCTGTGTTCACACTGTACCACTATCTGTGTTAGCATTCAGTCTCTGTGTTCACACTGCACCACTATCTGTGTTAGCATTCAGTCTCTGTGTTCACACTGTACCACTATCTGTGTTAGCATTCAGTCTCTGTGTTCACACTGTACCACTATCTGTGTTAGCATTCAGTCTCTGTGTTCACACTGTACCACTATCTGTGTTAGCATTCAGTCTCTGTGTTCACACTGCACCACTATCTGTGTTAGCATTCAGTCTCTGTGTTCACACTGTACCACTATCTGTGTTAGCATTCAGTCTCTGTGTTCACACTGTACCACTATCTGTGTTAGCATTCAGTCTCTGTGTTCACACTGTACCACTATCTGTGTTAGCATTCAGTCTCTGTGTTCACACTGTACCACCATCTGTGTTAGCATTCAGTCTCTGTGTTCACACTGTACCACTATCTGTGTTAGCGTTCAGTCTCTGTGTTAGCATTCAGTCTCTGTGTTCACACTGTACCACTATCTGTGTTAGCATTCAGTCTCTGTGTTCACACTGTACCACTATCTGTGTTAGCATTCAGTCTCTGTGTTCACACTGTACCACTGTCTGTGTTAGCATTCAGTCTCTGTGTTAGCATTCAGTCTCTGTGTTCACACTGTACCACTATCTGTGTTAGCATTCAGTCTCTGTGTTCACACTGTACCACTATCTGTGTTAGCATTCAGTCTCTGTGTTAGCATTCAGTCTCTGTGTTCACACTGTACCACTATCTGTGTTAGCATTCAGTCTCTGTGTTCACACTGTACCACTATCTGTGTTAGCATTCAGTCTCTGTGTTCACACTGTACCACTATCTGTGTTAGCATTCAGTCTCTGTTTTCACACTGTACCACTATCTGTGTTAGCATTCAGTCTCTGTGTTCACACTGTACCACTATCTGTGTTAGCATTCAGTCTCTGTGTTAGCATTCAGTCTCTGTGTTCACATTGTACCACTATCTGTGTTAGCATTCAGTCTCTGTGTTCACACTGTACCACTATCTGTGTTAGCATTCAGTCTCTGTGTTCACATTGTACCACTATCTGTGTTAGCATTCAGTCTCTGTGTTCACACTGTACCACTATCTGTGTTAGCATTCAGTCTCTGTGTTAGCATTCAGTCTCTGTGTTCACATTGTACCACTATCTGTGTTAGCATTCAGTCTCTGTGTTCACACTGTACCACTATCTGTGTTAGCATTCAGTCTCTGTGTTCACACTGTACCACTATCTGTGTTAGCATTCAGTCTCTGTGTTCACACTGTACCACTATCTGTGTTAGCATTCAGTCTCTGTGTTAGCATTCAGTCTCTGTGTTCACACTGTACCACTATCTGTGTTAGCATTCAGTCTCTGTGTTCACACTGTACCACTATCTGTGTTAGCATTCAGTCTCTGTGTTCACACTGTACCACTATCTGTGTTAGCATTCAGTCTCTGTGTTAGCATTCAGTCTCTGTGTTCACACTGTACGACTATCTGTGTTAGCATTCAGTCTCTGTGTTCACACTGTACCACTATCTGTGTTAGCATTCAGTCTCTGTGTTAGCATTCAGTCTCTGTGTTCACACTGTACCACTATCTGTGTTAGCATTCAGTCTCTGTGTTCACATTGTACCACTATCTGTGTTAGCATTCAGTCTCTGTGTTCACACTGTACCACTATCTGTGTTAGCATTCAGTCTCTGTGTTCACACTGTACCACTATCTGTGTTAGCATTCAGTCTCTGTGTTAGCATTCAGTCTCTGTGTTCACACTGTACCACTATCTGTGTTAGCATTCAGTCTCTGTGTTCACACTGTACCACTATCTGTGTTAGCATTCAGTCTCTGTGTTCACATTGTACCACTATCTGTGTTAGCATTCAGTCTCTGTGTTCACACTGTACCACTATCTGTGTTAGCATTCAGTCTCTGTGTTAGCATTCAGTCTCTGTGTTCACATTGTACCACTATCTGTGTTAGCATTCAGTCTCTGTGTTCACACTGTACCACTATCTGTGTTAGCATTCAGTCTCTGTGTTCACACTGTACCACTATCTGTGTTAGCATTCAGTCTCTGTGTTCACACTGTACCACTATCTGTGTTAGCATTCAGTCTCTGTGTTCACACTGTACCACTATCTGTGTTAGCATTCAGTCTCTGTGTTCACACTGTACCACTATCTGTGTTAGCATTCAGTCTCTGTGTTAGCATTCAGTCTCTGTGTTCACACTGTACGACTATCTGTGTTAGCATTCAGTCTCTGTGTTAGCATTCAGTCTCTGTGTTCACATTGTACCACTATCTGTGTTAGCATTCAGTCTCTGTGTTCACACTGTACCACTATCTGTGTTAGCATTCAGTCTCTGTGTTCACACTGTACCACTATCTGTGTTAGCATTCAGTCTCTGTGTTAGCATTCAGTCTCTGTGTTCACACTGTACGACTATCTGTGTTAGCATTCAGTCTCTGTGTTAGCATTCAGTCTCTGTGTTCACACTGTACCACTATCTGTGTTAGCATTCAGTCTCTGTGTTCACATTGTACCACTATCTGTGTTAGCATTCAGTCTCTGTGTTCACACTGTACCACTATCTGTGTTAGCATTCAGTCTCTGTGTTCACACTGTACCACTATCTGTGTTAGCATTCAGTCTCTGTGTTAGCATTCAGTCTCTGTGTTCACACTGTACGACTATCTGTGTTAGCATTCAGTCTCTGTGTTAGCATTCAGTCTCTGTGTTCACACTGTACCACTATCTGTGTTAGCATTCAGTCTCTGTGTTCACATTGTACCACTATCTGTGTTAGCATTCAGTCTCTGTGTTCACACTGTACCACTATCTGTGTTAGCATTCAGTCTCTGTGTTAGCATTCAGTCTCTGTGTTCACATTGTACCACTATCTGTGTTAGCATTCAGTCTCTGTGTTCACACTGTACCACTATCTGTGTTAGCATTCAGTCTCTGTGTTCACACTGTACCACTATCTGTGTTAGCATTCAGTCTCTGTGTTCACACTGTACCACTATCTGTGTTAGCATTCAGTCTCTGTGTTCACACTGTACCACTATCTGTGTTAGCATTCAGTCTCTGTGTTAGCATTCAGTCTCTGTGTTCACACTGTACGACTATCTGTGTTAGCATTCAGTCTCTGTGTTAGCATTCAGTCTCTGTGTTCACACTGTACCACTATCTGTGTTAGCATTCAGTCTCTGTGTTCACACTGTACCACTATCTGTGTTAGCATTCAGTCTCTGTGTTCACACTGTACCACTATCTGTGTTAGCATTCAGTCTCTGTGTTAGCATTCAGTCTCTGTGTTCACACTGTACGACTATCTGTGTTAGCATTCAGTCTCTGTGTTAGCATTCAGTCTCTGTGTTCACACTGTACCACTATCTGTGTTAGCATTCAGTCTCTGTGTTCACACTGTACCACTATCTGTGTTAGCATTCAGTCTCTGTGTTCACACTGTACCACTATCTGTGTTAGCATTCAGTCTCTGTGTTCACACTGTACCACTATCTGTGTTAGCATTCAGTCTCTGTGTTCACACTGTACCACTATCTGTGTTAGCATTCAGTCTCTGTGTTCACACTGTACCACTATCTGTGTTAGCATTCAGTCTCTGTGTTCACACTGTACCACTATCTGTGTTAGCATTCAGTCTCTGTGTTCACACTGTACCACTATCTGTGTTAGCATTCAGTCTCTGTGTTCACACTGCACCACTATCTGTGTTAGCATTCAGTCTCTGTGTTCACACTGTACCACTATCTGTGTTAGCATTCAGTCTCTGTGTTCACACTGTACCACTATCTGTGTTAGCATTCAGTCTCTGTGTTCACACTGTACCACTATCTGTGTTAGCATTCAGTCTCTGTGTTCACACTGTACCACTATCTGTTTGCATTCAGTCTCTGTGTTCACACTGTACCACTATCTGTGTTAGCATTCAGTCTCTGTGTTCACACTGTACCACTATCTGTGTTAGCATTCAGTCTCTGTGTTAGCATTCAGTCTCTGTGTTCACACTGTACCACTATCTGTGTTAGCATTCAGTCTCTGTGTTCACACTGTACCACTATCTGTGTTAGCATTCAGTCTCTGTGTTAGCATTCAGTCTCTGTGTTCACACTGTACCACTATCTGTGTTAGCATTCAGTCTCTGTGTTCACACTGTACCACTATCTGTGTTAGCATTCAGTCTCTGTGTTCACACTGTACCACTGTCTGTGTTAGCATTCAGTCTCTGTGTTAGCATTCAGTCTCTGTGTTCACACTGTACCACTATCTGTGTTAGCATTCAGTCTCTGTGTTCACACTGTACCACTATCTGTGTTAGCATTCAGTCTCTGTGTTAGCATTCAGTCTCTGTGTTCACACTGTACCACTATCTGTGTTAGCATTCAGTCTCTGTGTTCACACTGTACCACTATCTGTGTTAGCATTCAGTCTCTGTGTTCACACTGTACCACTATCTGTGTTAGCATTCAGTCTCTGTTTTCACACTGTACCACTATCTGTGTTAGCATTCAGTCTCTGTGTTCACACTGTACCACTATCTGTGTTAGCATTCAGTCTCTGTGTTAGCATTCAGTCTCTGTGTTCACATTGTACCACTATCTGTGTTAGCATTCAGTCTCTGTGTTCACACTGTACCACTATCTGTGTTAGCATTCAGTCTCTGTGTTCACATTGTACCACTATCTGTGTTAGCATTCAGTCTCTGTGTTCACACTGTACCACTATCTGTGTTAGCATTCAGTCTCTGTGTTAGCATTCAGTCTCTGTGTTCACATTGTACCACTATCTGTGTTAGCATTCAGTCTCTGTGTTCACACTGTACCACTATCTGTGTTAGCATTCAGTCTCTGTGTTCACACTGTACCACTATCTGTGTTAGCATTCAGTCTCTGTGTTCACACTGTACCACTATCTGTGTTAGCATTCAGTCTCTGTGTTCACACTGTACCACTGTCTGTGTTAGCATTCAGTCTCTGTGTTCACACTGTACCACTATCTGTGTTAGCATTCAGTCTCTGTGTTCACACTGTACCACTATCTGTGTTAGCATTCAGTCTCTGTGTTAGCATTCAGTCTCTGTGTTCACACTGTACCACTATCTGTGTTAGCATTCAGTCTCTGTGTTCACACTGTACCACTATCTGTTTTAGCATTCAGTCTCTGTGTTAGCATTCAGTCTCTGTGTTCACACTGTACGACTATCTGTGTTAGCATTCAGTCTCTGTGTTCACACTGTACCACTATCTGTGTTAGCATTCAGTCTCTGTGTTCACACTGTACCACTATCTGTGTTAGCATTCAGTCTTTGTGTTCACACTGTACCACTATCTGTGTTAGCATTCAGTCTCTGTGTTCACACTGTACCACTATCTGTGTTAGCATTCAGTCTCTGTGTTCACACTGTACCACTATCTGTGTTAGCATTCAGTCTCTGTGTTCACACTGTACCACTATCTGTGTTAGCATTCAGTCTCTGTGTTCACACTGTACCACTATCTGTGTTAGCATTCAGTCTCTGTGTTCACACTGTACCACTATCTGTGTTAGCATTCAGTCTCTGTGTTCACACTGCACCACTATCTGTGTTAGCATTCAGTCTCTGTGTTCACACTGTACCACTATCTGTGTTAGCATTCAGTCTCTGTGTTCACACTGTACCACTATCTGTGTTAGCATTCAGTCTCTGTGTTCACACTGTACCACTATCTGTGTTAGCATTCAGTCTCTGTGTTCACACTGCACCACTATCTGTGTTAGCATTCAGTCTCTGTGTTCACACTGTACCACTATCTGTGTTAGCATTCAGTCTCTGTGTTCACACTGTACCACTATCTGTGTTAGCATTCAGTCTCTGTGTTCACACTGTACCACTATCTGTGTTAGCATTCAGTCTCTGTGTTCACACTGTACCACCATCTGTGTTAGCATTCAGTCTCTGTGTTCACACTGTACCACTATCTGTGTTAGCGTTCAGTCTCTGTGTTAGCATTCAGTCTCTGTGTTCACACTGTACCACTATCTGTGTTAGCATTCAGTCTCTGTGTTCACACTGTACCACTATCTGTGTTAGCATTCAGTCTCTGTGTTCACACTGTACCACTGTCTGTGTTAGCATTCAGTCTCTGTGTTAGCATTCAGTCTCTGTGTTCACACTGTACGACTATCTGTGTTAGCATTCAGTCTCTTTGTTAGCATTCAGTCTCTGTGTTCACACTGTACCACTATCTGTGTTAGCATTCAGTCTCTGTGTTAGCATTCAGTCTCTGTGTTCACACTGTACGACTATCTGTGTTAGCATTCAGTCTCTGTGTTCACACTGTACCACTATCTGTGTTAGCATTCAGTCTCTGTGTTCACACTGTACCACTATCTGTGTTAGCATTCAGTCTCTGTGTTCACACTGTACCACTATCTGTGTTAGCATTCAGTCTCTGTGTTAGCATTCAGTCTCTGTGTTCACACTGTACCACTATCTGTGTTAGCATTCAGTCTCTGTGTTCACACTGTACCACTATCTGTGTTAGCATTCAGTCTCTGTGTTCACACTGTACCACTATCTGTGTTAGCATTCAGTCTCTGTTTTCACACTGTACCACTATCTGTGTTAGCATTCAGTCTCTGTGTTCACACTGTACCACTATCTGTGTTAGCATTCAGTCTCTGTGTTAGCATTCAGTCTCTGTGTTCACATTGTACCACTATCTGTGTTAGCATTCAGTCTCTGTGTTCACACTGTACCACTATCTGTGTTAGCATTCAGTCTCTCTGTGTTCACATTGTACCACTATCTGTGTTAGCATTCAGTCTCTGTGTTCACACTGTACCACTATCTGTGTTAGCATTCAGTCTCTGTGTTAGCATTCCAGTCTCTGTGTTCACATTGTACCACTATCTGTGTTAGCATTCAGTCTCCGTGCTCACACTGTACCACTATCAGTGTTTGCATTCAGTCTCTGTGCTCACTTTGTTCCTCTTTCTGTGTTTGCATTCTGTCTCTGTGTTCTCTCTGTACCACTATCTGTGTTTGCTTTCTGTCTCTCTGTTTGCATTCTGTCTCTGTGTTCACACTGTACCACTCATCTGTGTTAGCATTCAGTCTCTGTGTTCACACTGTACCACTATCTGTGTTAGCATTCAGTCTCTGTGTTCACACTGTACCACTATCTGTGTTAGCATTCAGTCTCTGTGTTCACACTGTACCACTATCTGTGTTAGCATTCAGTCTCTGTGTTAGCATTCAGTCTCTGTGTTCACACTGTACGACTATCTGTGTTAGCATTCAGTCTCTGTGTTAGCATTCAGTCTCTGTGTGTTCACACTGTACCACTATCTGTGTTAGCATTCAGTCTCTGTGTTCACATTGTACCACTATCTGTGTTAGCATTCAGTCTCTGTGTTCACACTGTACCACTATCTGTGTTAGCATTCAGTCTCTGTGTTCACACTGTACCACTATCTGTGTTAGCATTCAGTCTCTGTGTTAGCATTCAGTCTCTGTGTTCACACTGTACTGACTATCTGTGTTAGCATTCAGTCTCTTTGTTAGCATTCAGTCTCTGTGTTCACACTGTACCACTATCTGTGTTATCATTCAGTCTCTGTGTTCACACTGTACCACTATCTGTGTTAGCATTCAGTCTCTGTGTTCACACTGTACCACTATCTGTGTTAGCATTCAGTCTCTGTGTTAGCATTCAGTCTCTGTGTTCACACTGTACGACTATCTGTGTTAGCATTCAGTCTCTGTGTCCACACTGTACCAACTCATCTGTGTTAGCATTCAGTCTCTGTGTTAGCATTCAGTCTCTGTGTTCACACTGTACCACTATCTGTGTTAGCATTCAGTCTCTGTGTTCACACTGTACCACTATCTGTGTTAGCATTCAGTCTCTGTGTTAGCATTCAGTCTCTGTGTTCACACTGTACCACTATCTGTGTTAGCATTCAGTCTCTGTGTTCACACTGTACCACTATCTGTGTTAGCATGCAGTCTCTGTGTTCACACTGTACCAACTATCTGTGTTAGCATTCAGTCTCTGAGTTCACACTGTACCACTATCTGTGTTAGCATTCAGTCTCTGTGTTCACATTGTACCACTATCTGTGTTAGCATTCAGTCTCTGTGTTCACACTGTACCACTATCTGTGTTAGCATTCAGTCTCTGTGTTAGCATTCAGTCTCTGTGTTCACATTGTACCACTATCTGTGTTAGCATTCAGTCTCTGTGTTCACACTGTACCACTATCTGTGTTAGCATTCAGTCTCTGTGTTCACACTGTACCACTATCTGTGTTAGCATTCAGTCTCTGTGTTCACACTGTACCACTATCTGTGTTAGCATTCAGTCTCTGTGTTCACACTGTACCACTATCTGTGTTAGCATTCAGTCTCTGTGTTCACACTGTACCACACTATCTGTGTTAGCATTCAGTCTCTGTGTTAGCATTCAGTCTCTGTGTTCACACTGTACGACTATCTGTGTTAGCATTCAGTCTCTGTGTTAGCATTCAGTCTCTGTGTTCACAACTGTACCACTATCTGTGTTAGCATTCAGTCTCTGTGTTCACATTGTACCACTATCTGTGTGCTAGCATTCAGTCTCTGTGTTCACACTGTACCACTATCTGTGTTAGCATTCAGTCTCTGTGTTCACACTGTACCACTATCTGTGTTAGCATTCAGTCTCTGTGTTAGCATTCAGTCTCTGTGTTCACACTGTACCGACTATCTGTGTTAGCATTCAGTCTCTTTGTTAGCATTCAGTCTCTGTGTTCACACTGTACCACTCATCTGTGTTAGCATTCAGTCTCTGTGTTCACACTGTACCACTATCTGTGTTAGCATTCAGTCTCTGTGTTCACATTGTTGTACCACTATCTGTGTTAGCATTCAGTCTCTGTGTTCACACTGTACCACTATCTGTGTTAGCATTCAGTCTCTGTGTTCACACTGTACCACTATCTGTGTTAGCATTCAGTCTCTGTGTTAGCATTCAGTCTCTGTGTTCACACTGTACTACTATCTGTGTTACCATTCAGTCTCTGTGTTAGCATTCAGTCTCTGTGTTCACACTGTACCACTATCTGTGTTAGCATTCAGTCTCTGTGTTCACTTTGTACCACTATCTGTGTTAGCATTCAGTCTCTGTGTTCACACTGTACCACTATCTGTGTTAGCATTCAGTCTCTGTGTTAGCATTCAGTCTCTGTGTTCACATTGTACCACTCATCTGTGTTAGCATTCAGTCTCTGTGTTCACACTGTACCACTATCTGTGTTAGCATTCAGTCTCTGTGTTCACACTGTACCACTATCTGTGTTAGCATTCAGTCTCTGTGTTCACACTGTACCACTATCTGTGTTAGCATTCAGTCTCTGTGTTCACACTGTACCACTATCTGTGTTAGCATTCAGTCTCTGTGTTAGCATTCAGTCTCTGTGTACACACTGTAATGACTATCTGTGTTAGCATTCAGTCTCTGTGTTAGCATTCAGTCACTGTGTACACACTGTACCACTATCTGTGTTAGCATCCAGTCTCTGTGTTCACACTGTACCACTATCTGTGTTAGCATTCAGTCTCTGTGTTCACACTGTACCACTATCTGTGTTAGCATTCAGTCTCTGTGTTAGCATTCAGTCTCTGTGTTCACACTGTAATACGACTATCTGTGTTAGCAGTCAGACTCTGTGATAGCATTCAGTCTGTGTATTCACACTGTAGCACTGGCTGTGTTAGCATTCAGTCTGGGTGTACACAGTGTACGGCTATCTGTGTTAGCATTCAGTCTCTGTGTTCACACTGTCCCACTTTCTGTGTTATCATTCAGTCTCTGTGTTAGCATACAGACTCTGTGTTAGCATTCAGTCTCTGTGTTCACACTGTACCACTATCTGTGTTAGCATACAGTCACTGTGTTCACACTGTACCACTATCTGTGTTAGCATTCAGTCTCTGTGTTCACACTGTACCACCTATCTGTGTTAGCATTCAGTCTCTGTGTTCACACTGTACCACTCATCTGTGTTAGCATTCAGTCTCTGTGTTAGCATTCAGCTCTCTGTGTTCACACTGTACCACTCATCTGTTTTAGCATTCAGTCTCTGTGTTCACACTGTACCACTATCTGTTTTAGCATTCTGTCTCTGTGTTAGTATTCAGTCTCTGTCTTCACACTGTACGACTATCTGTGTTAGCATTCAGTCTCTGTGTTCACACTGTACCACTATCTGTGTTAGCATTCAGTCTCTGTGTTCACACTGTACCACTATCTGTGTTAGCATTCAGTCTTTGTGTTCACACTGTACCACTATCTGTGTTAGCATTCAGTCTCTGTGTTCACACTGTACCACAATCTGTGTTAGCATTCAGTCTCTGTGTTCACACTGTACCACTATCTGTGTTAGCATTCAGTCTCTGTGTTCACACTGTACCACTATCTGTGTTAGCATTCAGTCTCTGTGTTCACACTGTACCACTATCTGTGTTAGCATTCAGTCTCTGTGTTCACACTGTACCACTATCTGTGTTAGCATTCAGTCTCTGTGTTCACACTGCACCACTAGCTGTGTTAGCATTCAGTCTCTGTGTCTCACACTGTACCACTATCTGTGTTAGCATTCAGTCTCTGTGTTCACACTGTACCACTCATCTGTGTTAGCATTCAGTCTCTGTGTTCACACCTGTACCACTATCTGTGTTAGCATTCAGTCTCTGTGTTCACACTGCACCACTATCTGTGTTAGCATTCAGTCTCTGTGTTCACACTGTACCACCACTATCTGTGTTAGCATTCAGTCTCTGTGTTCACACTGTACCACTATCTGTGTTAGCATTCAGTCTCTGTGTTCACACTGTACCACTATCTGTGTTAGCATTCAGTCTCTGTGTTCACACTGTACCACCATCTGTGTTAGCATTCAGTCTCTGTGTTCACACTGTACCACTATCTGTGTTAGCGTTCAGTCTCTGTGTTAGCATTCAGTCTCTGTGTTCACACTGTACCACTATCTGTGTTAGCATTCAGTCTCTGTGTTCACACTGTACCACTATCTGTGTTAGCATTCAGTCTCTGTGTTCACACTGTACCACTGTCTGTGTTAGCATTCAGTCTCTGTGTTAGCATTCAGTCTCTGTGTTCACACTGTACCACTATCTGTGTTAGCATTCAGTCTCTGTGTTCACACTGTACCACTATCTGTGTTAGCATTCAGTCTCTGTGTTAGCATTCAGTCTCTGTGTTCACACTGTACCACTATCTGTGTTAGCATTCAGTCTCTGTGTTCACACTGTACCACTATCTGTGTTAGCATTCAGTCTCTGTGTTCACACTGTACCACTATCTGTGTTAGCATTCAGTCTCTGTTTTCACACTGTACCACTATCTGTGTGTTAGCATTCAGTCTCTGTGTTCACACTGTACCAACTATCTGTGTTAGCATTCAGTCTCTGTGTTAGCATTCAGTCTCTGTGTTCACATTGTACCACTATCTGTGTTAGCATTCAGTCTCTGTGTTCACACTGTACCACTATCTGTGTTAGCATTCAGTCTCTGTGTTCACATTGTACCACTATCTGTGTTAGCATTCAGTCTCTGTGTTCACACTGTACCACTATCTGTGTTAGCATTCAGTCTCTGTGTTAGCATTCAGTCTCTGTGTTCACATTGTACCACTATCTGTGTTAGCATTCAGTCTCTGTGTTCACACTGTACCACTATCTGTGTTAGCATTCAGTCTCTGTGTTCACACTGTACCACTATCTGTGTTAGCATTCAGTCTCTGTGTTCACACTGTACCACTATCTGTGTTAGCATTCAGTCTCTGTGTTAGCATTCAGTCTCTGTGTTCACACTGTACCACTATCTGTGTTAGCATTCAGTCTCTGTGTTCACACTGTACCACTATCTGTGTTAGCATTCAGTCTCTGTGTTCACACTGTACCACTATCTGTGTTAGCATTCAGTCTCTGTGTTCACACTGTACCACTATCTGTGTTAGCATTCAGTCTCTGTGTTAGCATTCAGTCTCTGTGTTCACACTGTACGACTATCTGTGTTAGCATTCAGTCTCTGTGTTAGCATTCAGTCTCTGTGTTCACACTGTACCACTATCTGTGTTAGCATTCAGTCTCTGTGTTCACATTGTACCACTATCTGTGTTAGCATTCAGTCTCTGTGTTCACACTGTACCACTATCTGTGTTAGCATTCAGTCTCTGTGTTCACACTGTACCACTATCTGTGTTAGCATTCAGTCTCTGTGTTAGCATTCAGTCTCTGTGTTCACACTGTACGACTATCTGTGTTAGCATTCAGTCTCTTTGTTAGCATTCAGTCTCTGTGTTCACACTGTACCACTATCTGTGTTAGCATTCAGTCTCTGTGTTCACACTGTACCACTCATCTGTGTTAGCATTCAGTCTCTGTGTTCACACTGTACCACTATCTGTGTTAGCATTCAGTCTCTGTGTTAGCATTCAGTCTCTGTGTTCACACTGTACGACTATCTGTGTTAGCATTCAGTCTCTGTGTTCACACTGTACCACTATCTGTGTTAGCATTCAGTCTCTGTGTTAGCATTCAGTCTCTGTGTTCACACTGTACCACTATCTGTGTTAGCATTCAGTCTCTGTGTTCACACTGTACCACTATCTGTGTTAGCATTCAGTCTCTGTGTTAGCATTCAGTCTCTGTGTTCACACTGTACCACTATCTGTGTTAGCATTCAGTCTCTGTGTTCACACTGTACCACTATCTGTGTTAGCATTCAGTCTCTGTGTTCACACTGTACCACTATCTGTGTTAGCATTCAGTCTCTGTGTTCACACTGTACCACTATCTGTGTTAGCATTCCAGTCTCTGTGTTCACATTGTACCACTCATCTGTGTTAGCATTCAGTCTCTGTGTTCCCACTGTACCACTATCTGTGTTAGCATTCAGTCTCTGTGTTAGCATTCAGTCTCTGTGTTCACATTGTACCACTATCTGTGTTAGCATTCAGTCTCTGTGTTCACACTGTACCACTATCTGTGTTAGCATTCAGTCTCTGTGTTCACACTGTACCACTATCTGTGTTAGCATTCAGTCTCTGTGTTCACACTGTACCACTATCTGTGTTAGCATTCAGTCTCTGTGTTCACACTGTACCACTATCTGTGTTAGCATTCAGTCTCTGTGTTCACACTGTACGACTATCTGTGTTAGCATTCAGTCTCTGTGTTAGCATTCAGTCTCTGTGTTCACACTGTACGACTATCTGTGTTAGCATTCAGTCTCTGTGTTAGCATTCAGTGTCTGTGTTCACACTGTACCACTATCTGTGTTAGCATTCAGTCTCTGTGTTCACATTGTACCACTCATGTGTGTTAGCATTCAGTCTCTGTGTTCACACTGTACCACTATCTGTGTTAGCATTCAGTCTCTGTGTTCACACTGTACCACTATCTGTGTTAGCATTCAGTCTCTGTGTTAGCATTCAGTCTCTGTGTTCACACTGTACGACTATCTGTGTTAGCATTCAGTCTCTTTGTTAGCATTCAGTCTCTGTGTTCACACTGTACCACTATCTGTGTTAGCATTCAGTCTCTGTGTTCACACTGTACCACTATCTGTGTTAGCATTCAGTCTCTGTGTTCACATTGTACCACTATCTGTGTTAGCATTCAGTCTCTGTGTTCACACTGTACCACTATCTGTGTTAGCATTCAGTCTCTGTGTTCACACTGTACCACTATCTGTGTTAGCATTCAGTCTCTGTGTTAGCATTCAGCCTCTGTGTTCACACTGTCGACTATCTGTGTTAGCATTCAGTCTCTGTGTTAGCATTCAGTCTCTGTGTTCACACTGTACCACTATCTGTGTTAGCATTCAGTCTCTGTGTGTTCACTTTGTACCACTATCTGTGTTAGCATTCCAGTCTCTGTGTTCACACTGTACCACTATCTGTGTTAGCATTCAGTCTCTGTGTTAGCATTCAGTCTCTGTGTTCACATTGTACCACTATCTGTGTTAGCATTCAGTCTCTGTGTTCACACTGTACCACTATCTGTGTTAGCATTCAGTCTCTGTGTTCACACTGTACCACTATCTGTGTTAGCATTCAGTCTCTGTGTTCACACTGTACCACTATCTGTGTTAGCATTCAGTCTCTGTGTTCACACTGTACCACTATCTGTGTTAGCATTCAGTCTCTGTGTTAGCATTCAGTCTCTGTGTTCACACTGTCTGACTATCTGTGTTAGCATTCAGTCTCTGTGTTAGCATTCAGTCTCTGTGTTCACACTGTACCACTATCTGTGTTAGCATTCAGTCTCTGTGTTCACACTGTACCACTATCTGTGTTAGCATTCAGTCTCTGTGTTCACACTGTACCACTATCTGTGTTAGCATTCAGTCTCTGTGTTAGCATTCAGTCTCTGTGTTCACACTGTACGACTATCTGTGTTAGCATTCAGTCTCTGTGTTAGCATTCAGTCTCTGTGTTCACACTGTACCACTATCTGTGTTAGCATTCAGTCTCTGTGTTCACACTGTACCACTATCTGTGTTAGCATTCAGTCTCTGTGTTCACACTGTACCACTATCTGTGTTAGCTGTTCAGTCTCTGTGTTAGCATTCAGTCTCTGTGTTCACACTGCACCACTATCTGTGTTAGCATTCAGTCTCTGTGTTCACACTGTACCACTATCTGTGTTAGCATTCAGTCTCTGTGTTCACACTGTACCACTATCTGTGTTAGCATTCAGTCTCTGTGTTCACACTGTACCACTATCTGTGTTAGCATTCAGTCTCTGTGTTCACACTGTACCACCATCTGTGTTAGCATTCAGTCTCTGTGTTCACACTGTACCACTATCTGTGTTAGCGTTCAGTCTCTGTGTTAGCATTCAGTCTCTGTGTTCACACTGTACCACTATCTGTGTTAGCATTCAGTCTCTGTGTTCACACTGTACCACTATCTGTGTTAGCATTCAGTCTCTGTGTTCACACTGTACCACTGTCTGTGTTAGCATTCAGTCTCTGTGTTAGCATTCAGTCTCTGTGTTCACACTGTACCACTATCTGTGTTAGCATTCAGTCTCTGTGTTCACACTGTACCACTATCTGTGTTAGCATTCAGTCTCTGTGTTAGCATTCAGTCTCTGTGTTCACACTGTACCACTATCTGTGTTAGCATTCAGTCTCTGTGTTCACACTGTACCACTATCTGTGTTAGCATTCAGTCTCTGTGTTCACACTGTACCACTATCTGTGTTAGCATTCAGTCTCTGTTTTCACACTGTACCACTATCTGTGTTAGCATTCAGTCTCTGTGTTCACACTGTACCACTATCTGTGTTAGCATTCAGTCTCTGTGTTAGCATTCAGTCTCTGTGTTCACATTGTACCACTCATCTGTGTTAGCATTCAGTCTCTGTGTTCACACTGTACCACTATCTGTGTTAGCATTCAGTCTCTGTGTTCACATTGTACCACTATCTGTGTTAGCATTCAGTCTCTGTGTTCACACTGTACCACTATCTGTGTTAGCATTCAGTCTCTGTGTTAGCATTCAGTCTCTGTGTTCACATTGTACCACTATCTGTGTTAGCATTCAGTCTCTGTGTTCACACTGTACCACTATCTGTGTTAGCATTCAGTCTCTGTGTTCACACTGTACCACTATCTGTGTTAGCATTCAGTCTCTGTGTTCACACTGTACCACTATCTGTGTTAGCATTCAGTCTCTGTGTTAGCATTCAGTCTCTGTGTTCACACTGTACCACTATCTGTGTTAGCATTCAGTCTCTGTGTTCACACTGTACCACTATCTGTGTTAGCATTCAGTCTCTGTGTTCACACTGTACCACTATCTGTGTTAGCATTCAGTCTCTGTGTTAGCATTCAGTCCCTGTGTTCACACTGTCCGACTATCTGTGTTAGCATTCAGTCTCTGTGTTCACACTGTACCACTATCTGTGTTAGCATTCAGTCTCTGTGTTAGCATTCAGTCTCTGTGTTCACACTGTACCACTATCTGTGTTAGCATTCAGTCTCTGTGTTCACACTGTACGACTATCTGTGTTAGCATTCAGTCTCTTTGTTAGCATTCAGTCTCTGTGTTCACACTGTACCACTATCTGTGTTAGCATTCAGTCTCTGTGTTCACACTGTACCACTATCTGTGTTAGCATTCAGTCTCTGTGTTCACATTGTACCACTATCTGTGTTAGCATTCAGTCTCTGTGTTCACACTGTACCACTATCTGTGTTAGCATTCAGTCTCTGTGTTCACACTGTACCACTATCTGTGTTAGCATTCAGTCTCTGTGTTAGCATTCAGTCTCTGTGTTCACACTGTACGACTATCTGTGTTAGCATTCAGTCTCTGTGTTAGCATTCAGTCTCTGTGTTCACACTGTACCACTATCTGTGTTAGCATTCAGTCTCTGTGTTCACATTGTACCACTATCTGTGTTAGCATTCAGTCTCTGTGTTCACACTGTACCACTATCTGTGTTAGCATTCAGTCTCTGTGTTAGCATTCAGTCTCTGTGTTCACATTGTACCACTATCTGTGTTAGCATTCAGTCTCTGTGTTCACACTGTACCACTATCTGTGTTAGCATTCAGTCTCTGTGTTCACACTGTACCACTATCTGTGTTAGCATTCAGTCTCTGTGTTCACACTGTACCACACTATCTGTGTTAGCATTCAGTCTCTGTGTTCACACTGTACCACTATCTGTGTTAGCATTCAGTCTCTGTGTTAGCATTCAGTCTCTGTGTTCACACTGTCGACTATCTGTGTTAGCATTCAGTCTCTGTGTTAGCATTCAGTCTCTGTGTTCACACTGTACCACTATCTGTGTAAGCATACAGTCTCTGTATTCACAGTGTACCACTATGTGTGTAAGCATGCAGTCTCTGAGTTCACACTGTAACACTATCTGTGTTAGCATTCAGTCTCTGTGATAGCATTCAGTCTCTGTGTTCACACTGTGAGACTATCTGTGTTAGCATTCAGTCTCTGTGTTAGCATTCAGTCTCTGTGTTCACACTGTACCACTATCTGTGTTAGCATTCAGTCTCTGTGTTCACACTGTACCACTATCTGTGTTAGCATTCAGTCTCTGTGTTCACACTGTACCACTATCTGTGTTAGCGTTCAGTCTCTGTGTTAGCATTCAGTCTCTGTGTTCACACTGCACCACTATCTGTGTTAGCATTCAGTCTCTGTGTTCACACTGTACCACTATCTGTGTTAGCATTCAGTCTCTGTGTTCACATTGTACCTCTATCTGTGTTAGCATGCAGTCTCTGTCTCCACACTGTACCACTATCTGTGTTAGCATTCAGTCTCTGTGTTCACACTGTACCACCATCTGTGTTAGCATTCAGTCTCTGTGTTCACACTGTACCACTATCTGTGTTAGCGTTCAGTCTCTGTGTTAGCATTCAGTCTCTGTGTTCACACTGTACCACTATCTGTGTTAGCATTCAGTCTCTGTGTTCACACTGTACCACTATCTGTGTTAGCATTCAGTCTCTGTGTTCACACTGTACCACTGTCTGTGTTAGCATTCAGTCTCTGTGTTAGCATTCAGTCTCTGTGTTCACACTGTACCACTATCTGTGTTAGCATTCAGTCTCTGTGTTCACACTGTACCACTATCTGTGTTAGCATTCAGTCTCATGTGTTAGCATTCAGTCTCTGTGTTCACACTGTACCACTATCTGTGTTAGCATTCAGTCTCTGTGTTCACACTGTACCACTATCTGTGTTAGCATTCAGTCTCTGTGTTCACACTGTACCACTATCTGTGTTAGCATTCAGTCTCTGTTTCACACTGTACCACTATCTGTGTTAGCATTCAGTCTCTGTGTTCACACTGTACCACTATCTGTGTTAGCATTCAGTCTCTGTGTTAGCATTCAGTCTCTGTGTTCACATTGTACCACTATCTGTGTTAGCATTCAGTCTCTGTGTTCACACTGTACCACTATCTGTGTTAGCATTCAGTCTCTGTGTTCACATTGTACGACTATCTGTGTTAGCATTCAGTCTGTGTGTTCACACTGTACCACTATCTGTGTTGGCATTCAGTCTCTGTGTTAGCCTTCACTCTCTGTCTTCACATTGTACCACTATCTGTGTTAGCATTCAGTCTCTGTGTTCACACTGTACCACTATCTGTGTTAGCATTCAGTCTCTGTGTTCACACTGTACCACTATCTGTGTTAGCATTCAGTCTCTGTGTTCACACTGTACCACTATCTGTGTTAGCATTCAGTCTCTGTGTTAGCATTCAGTCTCTGTGTTCACACTGTACCACTATCTGTGTTAGCATTCAGTCTCTGTGTTCACACTGTACCACTATCTGTGTTAGCATTCAGTCTCTGTGTTCACACTGTACCACTATCTGTGTTAGCATTCAGTCTCTGTGTTAGCATTCAGTCTCTGTGTTCACACTGTACGACTATCTGTGTTAGCATTCAGTCTCTGTGTTCACACTGTACCACTATCTGTGTTAGCATTCAGTCTCTGTGTTAGCATTCAGTCTCTGTGTTCACACTGTACCACTATCTGTGTTAGCATTCAGTCTCTGTGTTCACATTGTACCACTATCTGTGTTAGCATTCAGTCTCTGTGTTCACACTGTACCACTATCTGTGTTAGCATTCAGTCTCTGTGTTCACACTGTACCACTATCTGTGTTAGCATTCAGTCTCTGTGTTAGCATTCAGTCTCTGTGTTCACACTGTACCACTATCTGTGTTAGCATTCAGTCTCTGTGTTCACACTGTACCACTATCTGTGTTAGCATTCAGTCTCTGTGTTCACATTGTACCACTATCTGTGTTAGCATTCAGTCTCTGTGTTCACACTGTACCACTATCTGTGTTAGCATTCAGTCTCTGTGTTGCATTCAGTCTCTGTGTTCACATTGTACCACTATCTGTGTTAGCATTCAGTCTCTGTGTTCACACTGTACCACTATCTGTGTTAGCATTCAGTCTCTGTGTTCACACTGTACCACTATCTGTGTTAGCATTCAGTCTCTGTGTTCACACTGTACCACTATCTGTGTTAGCATTCAGTCTCTGTGTTCACACTGTACCACTATCTGTGTTAGCATTCAGTCTCTGTGTTCACACTGTACCACTATCTGTGTTAGCATTCAGTCTCTGTGTTGGCATTCAGTCTCTGTGTTCACACTGTCGACTATCTGTGTTAGCATTCAGTCTCTGTGTTAGCATTCAGTCTCTGTGTTCACACTGTACCACTATCTGTGTTAGCATTCAGTCTCTGTGTTCACATTGTACCACTATCTGTGTTAGCATTCAGTCTCTGTGTTCACACTGTACCACTATCTGTGTTAGCATTCAGTCTCTGTGTTCACACTGTACCACTATCTGTGTTAGCATTCAGTCTCTGTGTTAGCATTCAGTCTCTGTGTTCACACTGTACGACTATCTGTGTTAGCATTCAGTCTCTGTGTTAGCATTCAGTCTCTGTGTTCACACTGTACCACTATCTGTGTTAGCATTCAGTCTCTGTGTTCACATTGTACCACTATCTGTGTTAGCATTCAGTCTCTGTGTTCACACTGTACCACTATCTGTGTTAGCATTCAGTCTCTGTGTTCACACTGTACCACTATCTGTGTTAGCATTCAGTCTCTGTGTTAGCATTCAGTCTCTGTGTTCACACTGTCTGACTATCTGTGTTAGCATTCAGTCTCTGTGTTAGCATTCAGTCTCTGTGTTCACACTGTACCACTATCTGTGTTAGCATTCAGTCTCTGTGTTCACATTGTACCACTATCTGTGTTGCATTCAGTCTCTGTGTTCACACTGTACCACTATCTGTATGTTAGCATTCAGTCTCTGTGTTAGCATTCAGTCTCTGTGTTCACATTGTACCACGCTGATCTGTGTTAGCATTCAGTCTCTGTGTTCACACTGTACCACTATCTGTGTTAGTGCATTCAGTCTCTGTGTTCACACTGTACCACTATCTGTGTTAGCATGTCAGTCCTCTGTGTTCACACTGTACCCACTATCTGGCCATGTTAGCATTCAGTCTCTGTGTTCACACTGTACCACTATCATGTGTTAGCATTCAGTCTCTGTGTTAGCATTCAGTCTCTGTGTTTCCACACTGTACTGACTATCTGTGTTAGCAATTTCAGTCTCTGTGTTAGCATTCAGTCTCTCTGTGTAGCCACACTGTACCACTATCTGTGTTAGCATCTCAGTCTCTGTGTTCCACACTGTACCACTATCTGTGTTAGCATTCAGTCTCTGTGTTCACACTGTACCACTATCTGTGTTAGCATTCAGTCTCTGTGTTAGCATTCAGGTCTCTGTGTTCACACTGTACGACTATCTGTGTTAGCATTCAGTCTCTGTGCTTAGCATCTCAGTCTCTGTGTGCCTCACTTTACTGTACCACTATCTGTGTTAGCATTCAGTCTCTGTGTTCACACTGTACCACACTATCTTGTGTTAGCATTCCAGTCTCTGTGTTCACACTGTACCACTATCTGTGTTAGCATTCCAGTCTCTGTGTTCACACTGTACCAACTATCTGTGTTAGCATTCCTCAGTCTCTGTGTGTTCACACTGTACCACTATCTGTGTTAGCATTCAGTCTCTGTGTTCACACTGTACCACTATCTGTGTTAGCATTCCAGTCTCTGTGTTCACACTGTACCACTATCTGTGTTAGCCATTCCAGCTCTCTGTGTTCCACACATGTACCACTATCTGTGTTGTTAGCATTCCAGTCTCTGTGTTCACACTGTACCACTATCTGTGTTAGCGATTCAGTCTCTGTGTTCACACTGCAACCACTATCTGTGTTAGCATTCCCAGTCTCTGTGTTCACACACTGTACCACTATCTGTGTGTAGCATCTCAGTCTCTGTGTTCACCACCTGTACCACTATCTGTGTTAGCATTCAGTCTCTGTGTTCAAGCACTAGTACCACTATCTGTGTTAGCATTCAGTCTCTGTGTTCACACTGTACCACTATCTGTTTGCATTCAGTCTCTGTGTTCACACTGTACCACCTATCTGTGTTAGCTTATTCCCAGTCTCTGTGTTCACACTGTACCACTATCTGTGTTAGCATTCCAGTCTCTGTGTTTAGCATTCCAGGAGTCTCTGTGTTCACACTGTACCACTATCTGTGTTAGCATTCAGTCTCTGTGTTCACACTGTGCACCACTATCTGTTTTAGCATTCAGTCTCTGTGTACTAGCATTCAGTCTCTGTGTTCACACTGTACCACTATCTGTGTTAGCATTCAGTGTCTCTGTGTTCACACTGTACCACTATCTGTGTTAGCACATTCAGTCTCTGTGTTCACTTTTTCTGTACCACTGTGTGTGTTAGCATTCAGTCTCTGTGTTAGCATGCAGTCTCTATGTCCACACTGTCCCCCTATCTGTGTTAGCATTCAGTCTCTGTGTTCACACTGTACCACTATCTGTGTTAGCATTCAGTCTCTGTGTTAGCATTCCCAGTCTCTGTGTGTTCACACTGTACCACTTATCTGTGTTAGCATTCCAGTCTCTGTGTTTCCACACTGTACCACTATCTGTGTTAGCATTCAGATCTCTGTGTTCACACTGTACCACTATCTGTGTTAGCATTCAGTCTCTGTTTTCACACTGTACCACTATCTGTGTTAGCATTCAGTCTCTTAATGTTCACACTGTACCACTATCTGTGTGCCCATTCAGTCTCTGTGTTAGCATTCAGTCTCTGTGTTCACATTGCTGCCACACTATCTGTGTTAGCATTCAGTCTCTCTGTGTTCACACTGTACCACACTATCTGTGTTAGCATTCAGTCTCTGTGTTCACATTGTACCACACTATCTGTGTTAGCATTCAGTCTCTGTGTTCACACTGTACACACTATCTGTGTTAGCATTCAGTCTCTGTGTGTTAGCATTCAGTCTCTGTGTTCACATTGTACCACTATCTGTGTTAGCATTCAGTCTCTGTGTTCACACTGTACCACTATCTGTGTTAGCATTCAGTCTCTGTGTTCCACACATGTACCACTATCTGTGTTAGCATTCAGTCTCTGTGTTCACACTGTACCACTATCTGTGTTAGCATTATTCAGTCTCTGTGTTCACACTGTTACCACTGTCTGTGTTAGCATTCCCAGGGTCTCTGTGTTTCACACTGTACCACTATCTGTGTTAGCATTCAGTCTCTGTGTTCACACTGTACCACTATCTGTGTTAGCATTCAGTCTCTGTGTTAGCATTCAGTCTCTGTGTTCACACTGTACCACTATCTGTGTTAGCATTCAGTCTCTGTGTTCACACTGTTTTACTATCTGTGTTAGCATTCAGTCTCTGTGTTCACACTGTACCACTATCTGTGTTAGCATTCAGTCTCTGTGTTCACACTGTACCACTATCTGTGTTAGCATTCAGTCTTTGTGTTCACACCTCTACCACTCTCTGTGTTAGAACATTCCAGTCTCTGTGTTCACACTGTACCACTATCTGTGTTACAGCATTCAGTCTCTGTGTTCACACTGTACCACTATCTGTGTTGGCATTCCAGTCTCTGTGTTCACACTGTACCACTATCATGTGTTAGCATTCAGTCTCTGTGTTCACACTGTACCACTATCTGTGTTAGCATTTCAGTCTCTGTGTTCACACTGTACCCACTATCTGTGTTAGCATTCCCAGTCTCTGTGTTCACACTGCACCACTATCTGTGTTAGCATTCAGTCTCTACTGTTCACACTGTACCACTATCTGTGTGTAGCATTCAGTCTCTGTGTTCACACTGTACCACCATCTGTGTTAGCATTCAGAGTCTCTGTGTTCACACTGTACCACTATCTGTGTTAGCATTCAAGTCTCCTGTGTTTCACACTGCACCACCTCTATCTGTGTTAGCATTCAGTCTCTGTGTTCACACTGTACACTATCTGTGTTCAGCATTCCAGTCTCTGTGTTCACACTGTACCACTATACAATGTATTCAGCATTCAGTCTCTGTGTTCACACTGTACCACTATCTGTGTTCTTGCATTCTAGTCTCTCTGTGTTCACACTGTACCACCATCTGTGTTAGCATTTCCAGTCTCTGTGTTCACACTGGTACCCACTATCTGTGTTAGCCATTCAGTCTCTGTGTTAGCATTCAAGTCTACTGTGTGTTCACACTGTACCACTATCTGTGTTAGCATTCAGTCTCTGTGTTCACACTGTACCACCCCACCTGCCTCTGTGTTAGCATTCAGTCTCTGTGTTCACACCCTGTACCACTGTCTGTGTTAGCATTCCAAGTCTCTGTGTTTAGCATTCAAGTCTCTGTGTTCCACACTGTACCACTATCTGTGTTAGCATTTCAGTCTCTGTTCACACTGTACCACTATCTGTGTTAGCATTTCAGTCTCTGTGTTCAGCATTCCAGTCTCTGTGTTCACACTGTATGCCACTATCTGTGTTAGCATTCAGTCTCTGTGTTCACACTGTACCACTATCTAGTGTTAGCATTCAGTCTCTGTGTTCACACTGTACCACTATCTGTGTTAGCATTCAGTCTCTGTTTTCACACTGTACCACACTATCTGTGTATTGCATTCAGTCTCTGTGTTCACACTGGTACCACTATCTGTGTTAGCATTTCAAGTCTCTGTGTTAGCATTCAGTCTCTGTGTTCACATTGTACCCACTATCTGTGTTAGCATTCCAAGTCCTCCTGTGTTCACACTGTACCACTATCTGTGTTAGCATTCCAGTCTCTGTGTTCACATTTGTACCACTATCTGTGTTAGCATTCAGTCTCTGTGTGTTCACACTGTACCACTATCTGTGTTAGCATTCAAGTCTCTGTGTTAGCATTCCAGTCTCTGTGTTCACATTGTTCACCACTATCTGTGTTAGCATTCCAGTCTCTGTGTTCACACTGTACCACTATCTGTGTTAGCATTCCCAGTCTCTGTGTTCACACTGTACCACTATCTGTGTTAGCATTCAGTCTCTGTGTTCACACTGGTACCACTATCTGTGTTGGCATTCAAGTCTCTGTGTTAGCATTCCAGTCTCTGTGTTCACACTGTACCACTATCTGTGTTAGCATTCAGTCTCTGTGTTCACACTGTACCACTATCTGTGTTAGCATTCAGTCTCTGTGTTCACACTGTACCACTATCTGTGTTAGCATTCCAGTCTCTGTGTTAGCATTCAGTCTCTGTGTTCCCACTGTCACAGACTATCTGTGTTGTTAGCATTCAGTCTCTGTGTTCACACTGTACCACTATCTGTGTTAGCATTCCAGTCTCTGTGTTAGCATTCAGTCTCTGTGTTCACACACTGTACCACTATCTGTGTTAGCATTCAGTCTCTGTGTTCACATTGTACCACTATCTGTGTTAGCATTCAGTCTCTGTGTTGCACTGTACCACTATCTCTGTGTTGCAGCATTCAGTCTCTGTGTTCCACACTGTTCACCCACTATCACTGTGTTAGCATTCAGTCTCTGTGTTAGCATTCAGTCTCTGTGTTCACACTGTACCACTATCTGTGTTAGCATTCAGTCTCTGTGTTCACACTGTACCACTATCTGTGTTAGCTTATTCAGTCTCTGTGTTCACATTGTACCACTATCTGTGTTAGCATTCAGTCTCTGTGTTCACACTGTACCACTATCTGTGTTAGCATTCAGTCTCTGTGTTAGCATTCAGTCTCTGTGTTCACATTGTACCACTATCTGTGTTAGCATTCAGTCTCTGTGTTCACACTGTACCACTATCTGTGTTAGCATTTCGTCTCTGTGTTTTTGCCAATACCACTATCTGTGTTAGCATTCAGTCTCTGTGTTCACACTGTACCACTATCTGTGTTAGCATTCAGTCTCTGTGTTCCACACTGTACCACTATCTGTGTCAGCATTCAATTCTCTGTGTTCACACTGTACCACCACTATCTGTGTTAGCATTCGGTCTCTGTGTTAGCATTCCCGGTCTCTGTGTTCACACTATAGGCTATCTGTGTTAGCATTCAGTCTCTGTGTTGGCATTCAGTCTCTGTGTTTACACTATGCCACTATCTGTGTTAGCATTCAGGGTCTCTGTGTTGGCATTCAGTCTCTGTGTTCACACTGTGACTATCTGTGTTGGCATTCAGTCTCTGTGTTCACACTGTACCACTATCTGTGTTAGCATTCCAGTCTCTGTGTTCAGCATTCAGTCTCTGTGTTCACACTGTACCACTATCTGTGTTAGCATTCAGTCTCTGTGTTCACATTGTACCACTATCTGTGTTAGTGTTCAGTCTCTGTGTTCACACTGCACCACTATCTGTGTTAGCATTCAGTCTCTGTGTTCACACTGTACCACTATCTGTGGTAGCATTCAGTCTCTGTGTTGGCATTCAGTCTCTGTGTTCACACTGTACCACTCTCTGTGTTAGCATTCAGTCTCTGTGTTCACACTGCCACCTCTATCTATGTTAGCATTCAGTCTCTGTGTTCACATTTGTACCACTATCTGTGTTGGCATTCAGTCTCTGTGTTCACACTGTACCACTATCTGTGTTAGTATTCAGTCTCTGTGTTGGCATTCAGTCTGCCTGTGTTCCACATTGTACCACTATCTGTGTTAGCATTCAGTCTCTGTGTTCACACTGTACCACTATCTGTGTTAGCATTCAGTCTCTGTGTTCACACTGTACCACTATCTGTGTTAGCATTGGTCTCTGTGTTCACACTGTACCACTATCTGTATGTTAGCATTCAATCTCTGTGTTCACACTGTACCACTATCTGTATGTAGCATTCAGTCTCTGTGTTCACACTGCACCACTATCTGTAATTAGCATTTAGTCTCTGTGTTAGTGTTCAGTCTCTAATATTTCACTGTGACTATCTGTGTTCATATTCAGTCTCTGTGTTAGTATTCAGGGTCTCTGTGTTCACACTGTGCCACTATCTGTGTTAGCATTCAGTCTCTGTGTTCACATTGTACCACTATCTGTGATTGCATTCAGTCTCTGTGCTTTTCTGTTCCACTATCTGTGTTAGCATTCAGTCTCTGTGTTCACACTGTACCACTATCTGTGTTAGCATTCAGTCTCTGTGTTAGCATGTCAGTCTCTGTGTGTTCTGTCAGCCAGCCTCTGTGTTAGCATTCAGTCTCTGTGTTAGCATTCAGTCTCTGTGTTCACACTGTACCACTATCTGTGTTAGCATTCAGTCTCTGTGTTCACATTGTACCACTATCTGTGTTAGCATTCGGTCTCTGTAATTTTTGTACCACTATCTGTGTTAGCATTCAGTCTCTGTGTTCACACTGTACCACTATCTGTATTTAGCATTCAGTCTCTGTGTTAGCATTCAGTCTCTGTGTTCACACTGTAAGGCTATCTGTGTTCAGCATTCAGTCTCTGTATTTAGCATTCAGTCTCTGTGTTCCACACTGTACCACTATCTGTGTTAGCATTCAGTCTCTGTGTTCACATTGTACCCACTATCTGTATTTAGCATTCAGTCTCTGTGTTCTGCTGTGCCACTATCTGTGTTAGCATTCAGGGAATCTCTGTGTTAGCCAGTTCAGTCTATAACACATTGTACCACTATCTGTGTTAGCATTCAGTCTGTGTGTTCACACTGTACACCTCTAATATGTTAGCATTCAGTCTCTGTGTTCACACTGTACACACTATCTGTGTTGGCATTCAGTCTCTGTGTTCCCACTGTACCACTATCTGTGTTAGCATTCAGTCTCTGTGTTCACACTGTACCACTATCTGTGTTGGCAATTCAGTCTCTGTCTTAGCATTCAGTCTCTGTGATTCACACTGTACAGAGCTATCTGTGTTAGTATTCAGGAGTCTCTGTGTTAGCATTCAGTCTCTGTGTTCAGACTGTACCACTTTCTCTGTTAGCATTCAGTCTCTGTGATCACACTGTACCACTATCTGTGTTGGAATTCAGTCTCGGGGCCCACACTGTACCACGATCTCTGTTAGCATTCAGTCTCTGTGTTGGCATTCAGTCTCTGTGTTCACACTGTGCGACTATCTGTGTTTGGCATTCAGTCTCTGTGTTAGCATTCAGTCTCTGTGTTCACACTGCACCACTATCTGTGTTAGCATTCAAATCTGTGTTCCACACTGTACCACTATCTGTGTTTAGCATTCCCAGTATATAATATTTTTGCTTTTACTATCTATTATTGTGTTAGCATTCAGTCTCTGTCATTCACACTGTACCACTATCTGTGTTAGCATTCAGTCTCTGTGTTCACACTGTACCACTATCTGTGTTAGCATTCAGTCTCTGTGTTCACACTGTACCACTATCTGTGTTGGCATTCAGTCTCATGTTCACACTGTACCACTATCTGTGTTGGCATTTAGTCTCTGTGTTCACCATGTACCACTATCTGTGTTAGCATTCAGTCTCTGTGTTCACACTGCACCACCCTATCTGTGTTAGCATTCAGTCTCTGTGTTCACACTGCACCCACTATCTGTGTTAGCATTCAGTCTCTGTGTTCACACTGTACCACTATCTGTGTTAGTATTCAGTCTCTGCATTCACACTGCTTACCACTATCTGTGTTAGCATTCCCAGTCTCTGTGTTCACACTGTACACACTATCTGTGTTAGCATTCAGTCTCTGTGTTGTTCACACTGCACCACTATCTGTTTGCATTCAGTCTCTGTGTTCACACTGTACCACTATCTGTGTTAGCAAATTCCAGTCTCTGTGTTCACACTGTACCACTATCTGTGTTAGCATTCAGTCTCTGTGTTTGCAGTACCACTATCTGTGTTAGCATTCAGTCTTTGTGTTCACCACGGTACCACTATCTGTGTTAGCATTCAGTCTCTGTGTTCACACTGCACCACTATCTGTGTTAGCATTCAGTCTCTGTGTTAGCATTCAGTCTCTGTGTTCACACTGTACCACTATCTGTGTTAGCATTCCAGTCTCCTGTAATTGTTAGCATTCAGTCTCTGTGTTCACACTGTACCACTATCTGTGTTCGCATTCAAGTCTCTGTGTTCACACTGTACCACTATCTGTGTTAGCATTCAGTCTCTATGTTCACACTGTACCACTGTCTGTCTTAGCATTCAGGTCTCTGTGTTAGTATTCAGTCTCTGTGTTCACACTGTACCACTATCTGTGTTAGCTTATTCAGTCTCTGTGTTCACACTGTACCACTATCTGTGTTAGCATTCAGTCTCTGTGTTAGCATTCAGTCTCTGTGTTCACACTGTACCACTATCTGTGTTAGCATTCAGTCTCTGTGTTCACACTGTACCACTATCTGTGTTAGCATTCAGTCTCTGTGTTCACACTGTACCACTAACTGTGTTAGCATTCAGTCTCTGTTTTCACATAACACCACTCTCTGTGACCAGCATTCCCAGTCTCTGTGTTCCACACTGTGTACCACTATCTGTGTTAGCATTCAGTCTCTGTGTTGGCATTCAGTCTCTGTGTTCACATTGTACCACTATCTGTGTTAGCATTCAGTCTCTGTGTTCACACTGTACCACTATCTGTGTTGGCATTCCAGTCTCTGTGTTCACATTGTACCACTATCTGTGTTAGCATTCAGTCTCTGTGTTCACACTGTACCACTATCTGTGTTAGCATTCAGTCTCATGTTAGCATTCAGTCTCTGTGGTGTTCACATTTGTACCACTATCTGTGTTAGCATTCAGTCTCTGTGTTCACACTGTACCACTATCTGTGTTAGCATTCAGTCTCTGTGTTCACACTGTACCACTATCTGTGTTAGCATTCCCAGTCTCTGTGTTCACACTGTACCACTATCTGTGTTGGCATTCAGTCTCTGTGTTCACACTGTACCACTATCTGTGTTAGCATTCAGTCTCTGTGTTCACACTGTACCACTATCTGTGTTAGCATTCAGTCTCTGTGTTCACACTGTACCACTATCTGTGTTAGCATTCAGTCTCTGTGTTGGCATTCAGTCTCTGTGTTCACACTGTACCACTATCTGTGTTGGCATTCCAGTCTCTGTGTTCACACTGTACCACTATCTGTGTTAGCATTCAGTCTCTGTGTTAGCACATTCAGTCTCTGTGTTCACACTGCTGCGACTATCTGTGTTAGCATTCAGTCTCTGTGTTCACACTGTACCACTATCTGTGTTAGCATTCAGTCTCTCTGTGTTCACACTGTACCACACTATCTGTGTTAGCATTCAGTCTCTGTGTTCACACTGTACCACTATCTGTGTTAGCATTCAGTCTCTGTGTTCACACTGTACCACCTATCTGTGTTAGCATTCAGTCTCTGTGTTCACACTGTACCACTATCTGTGTTAGCATTCAGTCTCTGTGTTCACACTGTACCCACTATCTGTGTTAGTATTCAGTCTCTGTGTTCACACTTTCTTTACCACTATCTGTGTTAGCATTCAGTCTCTGTGTTCACACTGTACCACTATCTGTGTTAGCATTCAGTCTCTGTGTTCACACTGCACCACTATCTGTGTTAGCATTCAGTCTCTGTGTTCACACTGTACCACTATCTGTGTTAGCATTCAGTCTCTGTGTTCACACTGTACCACTATCTGTGTTAGCATTCAGTCTCTGTGTTCACACTGTACCACTATCTGTGTTAGCATTCAGTCTCTGTGTTCACACTGCACCACACTATCATGTTAGCATTCAGTCTCTGTGTTCACACTGTACCACTATCTGTGTTAGCTTGTTGGTCTCTGTGTTCACACTGTACCACTATCTGTGTTAGCATTCCCAGTCTCTGTGTTCACACTGTACCACTATCTGTGTTGGCTGATCAGTCTCTGTGTTCACACTGTACCACCATCTGTGTTAGCATTCAGTCTCTGTGTTCACACTGTACCACTATCTGTGTTAAGCGTTCAGTCTCTGTGTTAGCATTCAGTCTCTGTGTTATTCACACTGCACCGCTATCTGTGTTAGCATTCAGTCTCTGTGTTCACACTGTACCACTATCTGTGTTGGCATTCAGTCTCTGTGTTCACACTGCCACTGTGCTGTGTTAGCATTCATCAGTCTCTGTGTTAGCATTCAGTCTCTGTGTTAGCATTCAGTCTCTG